>NW_010260811.1:0-10455 GCF_000690775.1 Eurypyga helias
GGGAAACGTGGCTCTGGGGCAGCTCCCGGAGCCGATGCTGGCAGCTGTTGGAAACCAAGCCAGGCACTCACGTCGCTGGAAGTTTGTTCACAACACCCTTTCGAGTGACTTAGCCGAATTCCCTCCGCTTTCAGGCACACAAGTCACATCTTATATGATCCGTATGAAGAAACAGAACAGCCTCGACCTTGTTTACATCTCGTATCTGCCCCGTGTGCAATCACCAAGGTTGTTTGTGTTGATAGTGAAAGCAAAGGTCGAGGAATTAGTAAAAATTGTGCTGAAAAATGAGCCGTTTATTACTAAAGTTTGTCCTTTCTTCCTCTGGATGAGGCTTGAGGGTACCTTGTGGGCAGCTGGCAAGTGAGAGGCAGTGGCCTGTTGGATTCGTAAGTGGACACTTTTCCCAAGTAATGCTTTCATGCAAGATGTAGAAGGAATGTTAATAAGTAACATTTCTGTCAAGTGGATTTTTGTACTGTGTTTCTTATTTCAGTCAAGTGGATTTTATGATGGGTATGGTTAAACATTATGTGTCAACACCAACTTGTAGCTAAAACTTGTCTTAGTTTTCTGCAGCATCCAAACCCAGATTGAGTTAAGTTTGATGATTTCTTTCTTCCACAATTTGGCATTACCTTTTTTTCTTTGATTAATTTCTGTTCCATGTGTCCCTTTAAGACCAAAAAAAAGAAAGAATATTTTGCTGGATATGGAGAATTACGAGGCTGGGTGGTTGTAAGTTTAAAATGCTGGGTGAGACTAAAGCCAGAGCAAATGCAGTGAGGCTTCCAGTGCTGTGGAGAGGCTTGGGAAGCAATAGCCTGCTCTTAACTCCAGGCTTTCACCTGCCCCCAAATTTGTATTTGTTTCTCCATCTGTGTACTTCGGACTTTGTCAGTAGGAAGTGGTCTGTCTTTATGCAAAGGCTGTCAAAATAAACATGGTATATGAGGATGTTTCTGGTGATGCTTTACTGGGATGGAGTCAACTTTAAATCTCAGTTGAGGAGGCATTCAGAAGTTGAGGAGAAGACAGGTGAAGGGCCTATGATCAAGGCGCCATACTGAAATCTAGGTTAAACCCTGGATCTCTCAAAGACTTTGCATGTGTCCTTGGGCAAGTTTCTTAATCTCAACTGGGCCTAATACAAGTACTTTCTTTCTCACTCCACTTGTCTACCTGGTCTTATTTAGACCGTAAGCTCTTCAGGCCAGGGGACTCCCATCAGCAGCAGACGAGTTCCAGTCTGAGTGGTGTTGCCCTGTGCTACTATAATCTAAGTAATAACAGTGATCAACCTGGAGGGCCAAATCCTGCAGTTCCTATATGACCAGAGCAAGCTTCAGAGGCTCCAAAAAAAATTCCACTTGCTCCTTTTGGTCCCATATCCCTGCCCCCTTGGCTCTATGTCATTCTTATTACTATTATTTTGATAATTAACTTTGTACACATTTTTTTCAGCTCATAGGTTTTAGAATAATGCCTGAGCACTGAGGCAGCCTACTCCTGGGATGCTTTCAAAGTGTGATGTTGAAGCTATTTGATTTATGCCCTCAATCACATGAGGCATATAGGAGATGCTGTGGAATGGAAGGAGCAGTTTCATCAGAACTACTTTCTTGCTTGAAGTCGTTGAAGAGAGTTGTCCCCTGAACTGCTCTTGAACATGGTTTTGGGAAGAGCTAGTTGGAGCTGGGCAGGGGCAGGGAGCAAGTCAGTAGTAACTAGTGGGCTCACTGGTCAAGTTTGTTCAGTGACCACCTTTACTTACACTATGGCATGTCCCTGGATAGCCCAGTCTAGACTGGTTTGACAGAGAATGAAGCATTTGCTGGTAGACCACGAGTCACGTTCTAATGACTGCACAGCTGTGCATGCTGTGATGTCATATGAGCAAGCACATAGCTCTCTGCAAATCTCTTAACAGATCAATGAAAAATTTAAATCCATTCCCAGATACAACCCTGGAATCAAAAAAGCAGGAACAGGCATTTTTCTTCTTAAAAACTGCATTTATTATATAAAAAAAAATGTTAACACCAGTTAATTTTGAAAGACAAAATCAGAAAGAAGATGAAAAGATGAATCCTGACATCCTGCATCGGTTAATTATTGTGTCTAAGAAATGACAACTATGGTTCAGGGGACTTGATTTTCAGATAAACACTGTATTGCAGTACAGGATGAAATACTTACCTCCCCAAATTCGTCCTCAAGTTCATTGAGCTCTCAGCTATGTAACCTTAATTGTTTCCAGACAAATATGTATTTTTTTCTTTTCCTATTGTTTGTCTACACTGGAAATTTGATAAAACCACTGGATCTCTTTTCACCCATAGTCTTTGTGAAATTAAACGCATAGTGGGGGGATTCTGTAGGAAAAGGCTATTTGCCTTACACAACCGGTCTCCATCTCCCTTTATTGCCTTTGCGCTGAGCAGAAATGTGTGGCTTAGGTGGTCAGCTGCGCACATTGTGTAGCCGTGGGCCTCACTTTGTGCTGTTCCTCCCTATCCCCCCCCATGCCTCAGCACATCCTCTGGGTACCACCAGCCCTCTATCAGCTCCTTTGGCAGGCTTCAGGCTTCTAAGCCTGGCTGGGAAAACCTCTCAGTATCGCTTTGCCCTTTATGGAGAAATGAACTGTGACACCTGTTGCACCTTTGTTCTTGCCAGGGACAGGGACCTGAGCTCCTGGTTCCCAGGACTGCATTTTTGGGCCGGTTTTCTCCTTCCCAGTGCCCTCTCGTGGCTCCTCACATCAGTACCTCTGCACAGCAGCAGCAAACCAGCCGTACCTGCCTCCTCCCACGACACAAGTTCAGAGAAGCAGCATCAGTCAGCTTTGGTATAACTCGCCTGGCTGTTCACTGCCATATACACTGAAAAGAATTTAAAAACCTAATCACGTATTTAATAATTTAAAAGAAAAATACATGTTAGTTTTGGACTTGGGTAACACCCAACGTTACTATTCTTTGTTGTGCATCAAATCCAGTCTCACTCATAATACCAACTTGGAGTAAACCTCATTTATCATAAGCGCTAGTGTGAGAGAAAAGATGGGATATGGAGTCTGCATATCAATATACATGCATTGTTCCATAATAATAATTGCAATGTTAAGACAGAAGTCCAACTCAAGTCACAAAATGCTATTTTAGTCAGCCTGGTTAATGGAACCAGTGATTCTGCAGATGCTTGTGGAGGAAGGTTCCTTCTCCCAAGTATTTCAATCACAGTTAGATGCCCAGGAGGAGATAGAGAGGAATCCAGCATGTTCAGATGGCTCCCTAGCAATTCAGTTTCCATAAGGACACAATGAATGCTTGCTGTAGGCGCAGTTATAAATACCACAGGTCAACTTTCCATACATAATGAAATAGGACTGAAAATCATGACATAAAAACATGCCAGGCCTTGCTTGACTTCTGCTTTCAAGGCTTCAGGGTGCACCTAGCTCATCTTCTCGAGCTTTGTTCAGCAGCTGCTGGGGACAGAAATTTAAAAAGATTTGACAGCTGATATTTGCATGCAAGAGCCCAAGTCCCACAGGCTTGACAAATGTGTAGGTGCTTCTCTTTTCCATCCTTTCTCCAAGAAGCTGATGGGCAGGGTGACCAGGGAGGCAGTCTGCTTCCCATGTTTTCAGGACAGCACTTCAGAGACTGGCAGGTGGCAGAGGGACTGGCAGTCCCTGTAGGAAGGCTCAGCCGCAATAGGGCATGAAGCTATGGGATACAGAGGTGGAGCTCCTTGCCTTCTATCTGCGAGGCAGCTCCTCCCTCTGCAGTGTGGACGGGCAGACAGTGCCCAAGCAGGTGTCTTTCCAGTCACCTTTGGGGCTCTAAAAAAAAAGCATCTGAGACGAGAGGAACCAGGAGACATGGAGCCAGCTACTTCAATGAGGCAGCAGGTAGGGGATTGTGGCATGGGAACAGGTAGTTGGTACATTTGTTGGTTGTTCAAAAATGAACAGTTGGGAGATATAGCAGAAGAGCTACAGATAAATACAGAATGTATTTAAAAGGGCAGAAGAGCTATCAATTCTTTAATTATTAACTTTCATTTAGGAGATTTGTCTGTTATATATAATGCTCCTATTATATCTACATACAATAGCTTTGTGCCATTTTTGTTTATTAATCCTTGAGAAAAAGGGAAATACTGTTATCTTCACTTTCAAATGAGACACTGAAAATAACTGAGAAACTGAGCCACTGAACAAGGAAATGAACCTACCTCTGTGAATAGTAGTTTACCTGCTAAATCATGCTTTGAGAAGTAACTATGCCTGTATTGTGTAAGGATTTTTTCTTTTTTTAGGTAGAAAGAATAGAAAAAAAATTAATTACCAGGTCTAGAACATATCCTAGGCATCAGCCACTGTGTAGGAATAAGAACTGGGAAAAAAAAAAAACCAAAACCAGAAAAGGGAAGTGGAGCTTTTAGGAGAAAAGAGCACTTATTCCCTTTGCTTTGATTTGTTTTGCTTATTTCCAGGTTGGTTTATGCTTTTGCTTTTTTTATGTAGTAGATTTATTCTTACAGATCTAGGACAATGAGAATAGATGGGAGCAAAGCAGAGGTTTGTTACAATTTATCCTCAAATTTAAATGTGAAAAGCAATAGAAATTAACTGGGAGGTACAGCCAGCACCACTCACTGCTCCTCTTTTGGTGACCCATTAACAGCATCTGATTCTTGTGGGAAAGATGAGTCCCCTCCTTACCTTGTTCTAGACAGTTTACAACATATCATTTGGACGTAGTTATTTGTTACAGGAACACAACTGTTGTTACTGCCTTATGGCAGATCATTTACTGAGTTCATCATTTGTGGCAAATAATTCCTTACTGTATTCTCTTGACTGACATTTGCTCTCACAAGTCTGGCAATAGAAGGTGGGAATAAAATGCCACATGGGGAATGTATTAATTCTCCTTTTTCCATAGTCATAACCCTGGAAGGCATTTGTTGCGGAGGTGCAGCCATACTCGTTGCCCTGTTGTTGCTTCAGTTATTTTGCCTTGCTTACAGTTGGAGGGGTCTGACATTGGACCCTTTGTTTTGGCTTATTTGCAGAAGTAGTTCTGTTGACCCCCTTGCAGCCTTACGAAGACTATGAATAACTTTTCAGTGTTAGAGATCTAGATTAGGGGCCCAACTCCTTATAATACAAAGAATTTTTAGAATCAACCCCAAAATACCTATAAGCTGCATGGGTGAGGAGAGCAGGCAGGGTACCAGGACAGCAACACTTGGGTATATTGTTGTTCCAGTGGAGCTCCCTCCCTGAACAAAGCATTAATAAAGAAGTGCTTTCATAACAGATACTCCACCCGGGATGTTTCAGGGCACAAGTGCTCGCTCTATTGTGTCTTGTTTGTGGAGGAGATACTATTATTATTTACTACTGATACTGTGCCACTGGCGTGTTTAGGGGTTTGTAAACACTTAGGAAAACAGGTCCTTGAAGCCCTGAAGCACTAATGTGCTAAAGAGGTGTAAATAGAAGCAAAAATGGCAGGAAGACTCTGATTTTAAAATGTTTACTCGGTTTGGTAAACAATTACTGTCATAAATAATCATGCTTTGGGACTCCACTTGTTTGAGTGGGGGTACAGTCACCAAAGGCAGTTAGTTAAGTTGCATATCAAGTATTTTCCTCATCACTGTATTTTCATAATCCTGTCCTGTGGTGGGGCTGGAGTCAAGGACTGGGGCTTCGCATGGGGAGGGCAGGGTGCAGAAGGAGACCAAGGAGCACCTTTGCAGTGTGTTATGTTTGGAAGAGGCTGTCTGTATCGAATGTATTTCTTCTTTCTTCATGTTACTGGGGCCATGAGGGCTCCCCATGGGGCTGGCAGGGCAGAGCCTCACCGTCAGGGCCCACCCCACTGCCCCAAGAGCCAGGGGCAGCCCCAGCCTGGTCAGCATGATGGTGCGGCAGGGCCAAGGCCAGGCTATGGAGTTCAGTCAGGGTCAGGCCCGGTGAGGGTAACCATGGTCCACCACAGCCCAGTGATCGCGGGGCAGGGCCATAGCGATGATGCAGGGCCATGGCGATGATGCAGGGCCAAGGTCAAATCATCAAGTCGTGTCAGCGTCAGGCCTGGTGATGGTGACTGGGGTCAGCCATGGCCTCATGATGGCCAGGCAGGCCAGGGGTGAGGTGGCCAGGCTGAGGCCAGTTTGGGACATCAGCCCATAGGTCAAGGCCCAGATCAGTGGGGCAGTGGCCATGGCAGCTGGGACACGTCTGGGGCTGTAGCTGGGGCTAGGCCCAGTGGGACAGCCTTCATTTAAAGGCATGTCTCAGGGGAAGGAAAGGTGGCCCTTGCTGAGGCCTCTGGTTGTCTCCACAACAGCTTTCTCCAAGGCCACCAGCTCTGCTCTTCTCAAGCTGGCCCTGGGCCCAGGCAGCCAAACCCACAGGAACAAAAAGGACACACTCAGGGCATTTACACCCGTGATCATTGAAGCACAGGCTTTGTGCCAGAGTTCAAACTAATGTTTGCATTTTCAAGTGACAAAATACTGTAAAAATGAAAATCATAAGCATTATTATTGTTATTATTATCTATCCTACTTGTTGATGTCACGAGGGGTACCAAAAAGGAGACATTTGTTGAAACTGGTGAGATTTAAGCCAAGGCTTACTGTTAAGCCTGTGGGTAGACATTTTCTAAGTCCAAGCTTAATGGCACAAGTAGAATAAATTGGGCTTTGTCTATATGGATAAATTGACCAGACTTCAAGAATAAATAGGTCAGGCACAGCAGTACAAGCTAGCATTAACTACGGAGTAGACGGTCAATATGGGGGAGGTATTATGGAATAACTAATGTAGAATCGTCTGATCTTGTTAATTTTTCTATGGAATTGTGACCCAGTTAAGGACGCTTGCACCTTGTAGGAAGTCTGTGCACTTCCTAGGTTAGACGTTTCCAATAGTAGTGTTTCTTTGTCCCTAACACCCTGTATCTTTTCCACGATTCAAGTGCAGAAATTGAAATAATAATTTGCATTAGTGTGAATTGGAAATGGCTATCAGGTGGAAGAAGACAGCTTCACATACTAAGCCATGGACGTGCATGGAGATGAGAACTAACTCTCTGAAATGCTGAAAAAATCAGCAAGTATGGTCACTCTCACTTTAGCTCAGCTTTCTTATGTATGTCTATTAAAAGTTGTTAGTAATGCAGGTGGCATGTGCAGTAGTCACTGGGCCTCTAGAAGGTAATGCCAGTGAAGTATAACACGCACTACCCGTCATTGCTGTAAGGAAAGGAATGAATATTCCTTCCAAGCATCCTTGGTAGGACCCCAGGACTGTTTTCAGGTGCTGAGAGCTTTTACACACCTTTGAGTCCTTGCACATATTTCAGAAATATTAAATGGTTATGCCAAGAAGTCAAAAAAGTGCTGCACAGGAACACGTCTGACTCGTTCAGAGTGGCAGGATATCTCCCTTGGTGCTGACACAGCTCTGCTCCAGTGGTGTGCCCGGGTTACGTGTCTCTCATTATCCTGTCAACAACTGCAGCATGTGCTTTCCCTGGTGATGCCCAAGGTGCTGGAGTTTAGCTGGTTTGGGTCCCTGAGGTACTTCAGAGTCTTCGGTCTCTCTAGACAGGCAGCACTTGGACCTCCTGCAGACGCGGTTCTTGGAGAGAAGCCTGGCTAAGGGCTGGGAGCAAAGCTTGTTGGGCTGTATGTCAAGGCTTCAGCTGATGTTCATTGGTTTGTGTCAGATACTGTTTTGACAGCGTTTGAAAAATGTTGCATGCGTTCATCTCATTTTCTTCTTTAAAATTTAGTTTTTGTCAGTGGTTTATGTACACTGATTTTAATCATCCTTTAAAGTCCTTTTGCTCTCTGAATCTAGTTTTCAAAATCAAGTGGAGTTTGGCCAATGGAGTTTTGAGCTTTGGGCACAGAGACCCCATTTTCTTGTGTGTTCTATAACTTTAACCCAGGACTGTATAGACTAAGGACAGACATCAGTTTGGCCTTTCCTTACTTGTTTTAAATTGAAAAATGACTTAATTCCCTGGAGCTGACAGTCTGAAAAGTTTCACAACTTACAGATTTCATATGAGAAATGCATTAAAGCTAGTAGGGAAAAATTAGGAATTTTTCCTGAGGATCTGTGCATCTAAATATTCACATGGCATGTGTTTTTAATCCGTCTTTGCAGCTAGATTGTTATGTTTACAGTATTAAATGTAATAACCTGTATTTAAATGCCTGCTGCCAGAAACTATGCTCTTTTTATCAGTCTTACCTCAAAAATAAATAGGCGTGTATATACTGGTACAATACTGTGACCATACACATCAGAACCGCAAGACAAAAACTAAGAGTAAATGATGAAAAATGCAGTTTGTTGGACTTTATTGCATATAAATTACACACAGTTTAATTTGTGATTGGAATGATCAAGGAACTGCAATACTTCTGCTTGCCATGTCATTGGATTTCTAGATACAGGGGCCTGAGTGCAGGGAGCTGCCATCAGGCATGGCTGTAGCAGTGTGGCTGGGGAGCTCTGCAGTCTGTTTCTTCCTGCGTTAGAGATTTGCATGTTCATAAATCTGTATATAAAACATTATCTACATATAAATATAATATTAAAAATTATTATTATACTGTAGTATTTCTATTTCCAGTGGAAGAGTTGTGATAAATTATGAGTTTCTAAGCTGTTAAGCAGAGAATCTGTGTAAGTCTGTATTATAGACATGTATATCAGTATTATATTTCCAGATGAAAAACATTCCCTGTGTCAACTTTTAGAGCTTACGTTCATTCTTATGATTGCTGTCCTTAAAGCAATGTAAATGAGGCTTTTTTAGTGTTACAGTAACACATAAACTATGTGCAGTTACACTCTGACCTTCTGTCTTGCTTCTGTTGACCGGAATCTTGCTTCAACTCTGTGTGGAACTTCACAATTATCTGAGATTGCAAAGGTGTATTTTGAGAGCCCTAGGCTTCAAGCGTAGTTCTTTGCAAACAAATGTCTAAGCCTGTCTGGAGCCTCTCAATTTTAGAGCTCTGTCCAGACCCATGGGCTATTATACACACACCTGCTTGCAGAGATGGGACCTTGGTCTTCTTTTGAAACCAGATCCCCTCATTCAGAGTTCTCACCTCCCTGTGTCTGTTTTCTTGTTTTTCCCCTTACATTGTTGCCTAGGAAAGGCTTTACATAAAGTCAGTCATACAATAACATGAGGAACAGCATCTGCCTTGTATGTCTTTGTAAGGCAGGTAGATTTATAATACATGGCTGAGCTGTAAATTACTTGCATAGATGGCTGTCTCTTTGCATGCTATCAGTATTTGTAAAAGGTCTCACAATCAGCTAGCAGCTCTACCCTGGAAGAGTAAATATGTCTGCTGTTAATCATTAGCTTCAGATGTACTGGAAGAGGTAAGAAGACCTGATCCCCAGCCTTCCAACCCATCATGTGGCACACCCGATATGCACCTATAATTCTGTGTAAGATTTCTGGGACAGAAATTCTGGAGCCCAAAACCTACTCCTGTCATATGATGTTTTTGGATTGAGACTACATCTATCCCTGCAAACAAATCAGAATCTTTGCATAGAGAATTATAGCCATTGCATCCATTAGCATCTAATAATGCTAATGGGAATTCCTATTAATGAACACATCTCATTGGAGATATTAATTACTACATTCAGAAGCTATGTGACACACTTTAAAAATGATAGGTAGCCTTCCATTCTATTGCATCATGGATTTGTTTTGCTATTACCATATAATATTGTTAGGTAGCTTGTGAGTATTGACAGCATAATAAAGCAACACCCTTTTTTTTTTGACCTGTCATTTGTAGTCTCTTCAGAGAGACTGTAAATCATCTGTAAAACATTCTCGGAGTTGAGCTTTCCCCTGTTTCACACTCACTGTAGAGGAAATGGCAGAGAATCAGCCCGAGCTGGAGTCACCAACAGTTGTGACATTACTAGCGGTATTTCACCTCATTCACTCCTGCTGACCAGCTGCCCAAAGGACTAAAAGCATTCATATTTTAAGCAGGTACAAATTCAGTCAAAAGATGCATCCTTACAGCCTTTTCTACTTGTTCCAGCAGGTCTGAAATAATGTTTTCACTGTAAACCCAGAGTAGCTGCTAAAGAAATAGTTTCATGTTAAAAGTAATGTTTTAAAGCATTGTTACAGCTTGAGATGATCACCTTCAGCTCCTGTGACCTCAGTTTGCAGCGCTCTGTGTTTAAAAAGTTACCTTTAGGAAGACAGTCAAGGAGCTCCTGACTCTGAGCTTTAACTGAGAACAGCTGATTCTTGAGCTGCCAGGGCAGAGACGAGTTACATCATCAGCATGAGAATGAAGCTTGCCCTTCACCTTACAGTATTGCACAGAATTAAAGAATCCTAGAATGGTTAGGGTTGG
>NW_010260812.1:0-11746 GCF_000690775.1 Eurypyga helias
GCCGGCCGGTAACGAGCCCGACCACCGCCATCTCGGCCCGTTCTTGGCATTCCCTGTCAGTACCGGGAACGCAGCGCAAGACACCAGCGTGTTGCGTTCCACATTGATTATCCGCTCGCTTCTCTGTCACTGAAGAGCACCGTCCGAGCCTGTTGCTCAATTTTATGGTACTTAGGAGCACATGAGAGGACAGGTCTTCTTGTTTCTCTGTGACTGTTTTGGTGAGCTCCAGCCTACATCTGCCTAGGGTATTTCTTCCTCTGTGACGACGATCGCGGCACTTGTTCTGATCCCAAGCCTGTTGTTTCTGGTAGGGGGTTTTCACAGCCTTTCAGTTGCTTGTGGTACGCTTTTAAAACTAATTTTGGGATTATAATTATTGACTTTGCCTTTCTTGATAAGTTTCCACTGTTGCAGTACAGTAGCCCACGAAGAGGATCTCTAAGTACAACTGTTCCTCTGTTGCCTTGGGCGAGTCACAACCCCTTTTGCCATTTCTCCATCGGTAAAATGGGGATAATAATACCTCAGAGAGTTGTTACAAGAAGTAGTTAATGTTTGTAGAGGGCTTAAAAGACCTAAGTGTTATTAATTAAGCCCCATGACACATTAAGGTAAGAGTTAGCGAACCAGGTTTACACATGGATGAACTGAGGCAGGAAGAGATTATGCTTTAGCTGGAGTAACATATTGGATCTGTGACAATAGCAGAAAACAAGTTGTAACTACCTCATGCTGTAGGCACAAGCAAACACTTCTATATAACAGATATGCTTCCAAGATTATTTGCCCCTCCCTCACCGCCCCCCCTCCTTACAAACTTCAAGCTTTTCTGACTTCAGGAGATTCTGCCTGTGACTTCCAATTGACTGGATAGCTCCAAGGACACTTGTGGCTTGCCCACTTAAAAGTGTTTCAGCAGTTTTCATAACAAGATGTATGTTCTAGGATGCAAGCCAAATCCCGACTTAAATTCCATCAAACATTCTCCACTTTTCCCCTGAAAACATTGTGTGGAACTTGGTTAAGACTTGATCCTGTTCCAGTCGGCGGAGTATGCGCTAAAGCTGACATTCCGGTTTCATCTGAGAAAGTTCTTGCATTAAAAAGAAATGCTCTTGTCGGTCTGTCCCAGAGATTTAATGGTCCAGTTAGATTATTTTTCCGAAGATGTAAACGTTCTGCGTATGCTGGAGCTGTAAATGCATTTTCATAATTTGAAGGTAATTTTCCTTCTTCAGGCCTCCACCGCAGGTGTTGGTAACTTCCTTCCACTGTGTGCGTTCCCTGGCACCCCGGTTCCCCCACCGTGACACTACTGCAGGCTGAATAGCGCCGAGCAGTTAAAAAAGGTCTGCGGAATTCAAAAGGTAACTTAGTCTTCATCTGACCAAGTTTTTCCATACGGCATTGGCTTTTATTTTCTTTGATCACTTGTAACGCTGCTGAGGTTGACACCAACAAAAATAGTGTTTGCAGAAGACTTTAAGAATCCCATTTTCTCTTCTGACAGTTTTCTATGCAAATAGTTCATTCCCAGGGAAGAAACCTTTTCAGAGGTATAAGTGGAGTAATGACTTGGAGTACTTACACGTTTTTGTAAGAACCAGGACTGCAAGTCAAACTGAACTATTTTGGCAGGAGCCTGCAAGAAAAGCTGGAGCAGGGGGGTTGGACAAGATGACCTCCAGAGTTCCCTTCCAACCTCAACCGTTTTGTGAGTCTGTGGAAGCAGGATGTATCAAGCAGGACTGGAATTTGGCAGAAATTTGAAATTGCTGTTCATTTCTAGACAGGTGTGTGCTCTGACAGAGGCTTGAGGCTTCGTGCCCTTTTGGGGGAGTAACTGGAACTTCCAGAACATGGTCGTGATGATTGCAAGATCACAGCTGAAGTCAGTGTAATTGTGTAACTTGAACGTACCTTTTCCAGTTTATGGCTTTGCAGGTTTGCCCTGGTCAAACCCTGTACAAGCTCTTCCCTATCCATGTGTTTTCAGCCTGCTCTCCCTAGGGGAGCCAATTCCCATGTATCACAGTTCTTGGACTTTGATAGTATCTACCCAGGACTGTTAGGATTATGCCAGATTTAAAGGCTGTTGTCATCCCCCACACACACACTCCCCCCCTGACTGCATCCTTATTCCATATTTTCTCAGGAGCATTCCTCTCAGACAAGTGCCTTTCTGATCCGATCAGATAACGATGGTTCTTACTCTTACCAGCCCAGAAAGTGAAGGACTGAGTGAATGAAATTCTTTCATTTGCGGGCAGCTTACATTCCCACTGAAGCGTTGGCACCAAGCTCTTGTAAATTTTAAAGGGAAGATTGTTTTTCATCTGTTGTATATGAAAAGTTCATTTGATGTTTACACATCCCAGTTAAGTCTTCAAAAATGCTAACGTGCACCGTAAGTGCGTAGTTGATTAATCAAATTCATAATGGGCTACAGTTTTTAGGGGGCAGACGATTTAAATGAAGTCGTGCTGCTCTGACCCAGTCAGCCCCTCACAGGCTTGCTGGAAAAGGGTGGTGGTCTCGGGGGGCTTTGGCAGCGTCGGCCCGACGGGGTGCTTTAAACTCGGGTTAATGCGCCGCAGCGCGGTGTGAGGTGCAGTGCTGGGTCTCTCTTCTGGTGGCGTGCAGAAGGAACACGTGTACACAGAGATACTGCAAAGCCAGTGTAACGTGTTGTTTGCATGTTGAGTTGCCTAGATGGCCATTGTTTAGTATTTTAGAAAAAGAAATATTTTACATTCTCAGGTGAAGACATTTTCAATAGCACTTGAAAAATTAAACATGAAATCATCCGCCTCTAAAGCAATCAGTTCAGAGGTTGGATAGTAGCTTCCCAGTTGGCAGTCTTAACTTTTTCTAAATAGATTACTTCCCAATCAGATCAGTTTCAGTAATTACTTTGATTAAGGTCCTCTTAACGGCAGAAAAGAAGTTCTTCATCGTGCCTCGTGATCCAAGGAAAACACTTGTCAGGACAGTCTGGGATGAGAAAATAATGCATTGAGCATCAGCCTGAAGTGTGTTTTCACCTGTGCCAACAATCAGATGTGTGGTCTGACTTATGTCCTTTGTTGCCTCAGTTTCCCTATCTGATGGGTTAGTATTTAAGGTAGTACTGAGAGCTGTGCCAAGCCAGCGGGAGGGAAACCTGAGCCACTGGTGGACAGGATCAACCCCGCAGCCGCGTTCATCTCCGCTGCCTTGCGACATGGAACGCACAGCTCCCTGCAGGGAAGGTTTTATGGGAGTCCATCCCCATCAATCAGATTTCTGTGCATCTAGCTAAAGTTAACCACAGGCCAGTGTTTAGGCAGCCGCCTCTGTGCTGCGTTCGATCTAACGAGGATCCTTGTCCACTGAGTGAGGTGGGTGTTGGAGTTGCCCATGAAGGAGATAGTGGAAATTGCAGTTATCCCCAGCAGTCCTGTGTCCTGCCTGAATTCAGAATTTCTTCCTGTCGGGTGAGGGATCGGGTCAGAAGGCATAAAACACACTCAGTTTTGAATTAATAATATTTATTGTAGCAGTGTAACTTTATCATGAAAATAAGTTTAACTAAGAGGAGCGATTAACGCCACAGCATCTGGAAAATAACCCGTACATAAAGTAGCATGACGCTAAAAAATAAATCCTACTCTTCATTACCAATAGATCACATGGAAGTAGTAGAAGAAAGATCTAGGACTAGGCCATTTGCATAGGATTTACCTATAAATAAGTTATTTTGTATAGATACACACAGGCAGGAGTGCTGTTCGCAGCAGGGGAGGGCTGGGAAGGTGATACCGCAGGGCACGTTCGCATCCTTGAAGCCTCACGTGAAAGACAAGGAACCTGTCCTTACCTAGGCTGTGTTTGGGGGTAGCTAATGTAATAACAGAGCACATCAATCAGAGCAGTTCTTCTCAGCAGTTCAGCTTGACCTGCACCGGTTCGGTCCAAACCGTAACTCGGTTTACTTTAGGCTATTCTAAAACACGACTGCTTTGATTCACCCTGTATTTTAGGAGGTGCTAATTAGAGGAAGGTAGGTAATTCAATCTGAGGATTAGGCTGTACCACAAGGGCTTCACGGGCCCAGCAAACCAGCCTAGTTAGCGGTAAAACCCTGTACAAAGGGCTTCCTTTGGCCAGCACCACTTGCGTTGGTGCTTACGAGGAGGCGGCTTACCTCCGCTCCATCAGACTAGGGAAAAAGAGCATTTCCCCTTCCTTTCGCATTTCCAACAGGTAGCGATGTACTGGTGAAGCTTCTGGTTTAGGCACAGTCTAACACAGGTTTCCTTAGTCTAGATAGAGCTTTGGGAGTACTTGGTGTCCTCTGCTAGTACAGAGGGGCTGCAGCAAAGACTAATACAGGTGTATTTCCTTCTTACCCCTCACGGCAGGATTTGGCTTCATCTGTTGCAGCATACTCTAGGCTCGCTCCTCTGTAGTTTACATCTCAGAGCTGGCGTTCTTGAAGCACTCGCTGTTGCAGGAAGGAGTGGGCTGGCGTGAGGTAACAGTGAGGTTCTGTGGTCTCCTTTGTCCTCACTTCCTTTTCTAATGCCCTTTTCATAGGGGATAACACTACCTGAGCTGCTTCCTCTTTTCTCCCTTTCCTATGAACTTCTCTCATTTTACTGTCCTAGGGGAGCTTATTTAGGTGCAGCAGGCTGCCTTTTATACCAACTAATGCCGCTGGGCTGTCCTGTGATGCCTGGTCACCTGATTCAAGCCCATCACCTGGGAGGGAGATAAATCCTGTGGGTGAGGGCTGAGTTTATTCCCTTTTGAGAATGTGGTTAACCAGGACATGCTGTTTGTACTGCAGGCTTGTGTCTGTCTGAGAAAAAGGGGTGTTGTTTCTGTGCTTGCTACAGAGTAGTGTAGTGTGAACTGAAGTTTTAACATTTGTTTTCAGAGAGGGGGAAGTATACAAGAAGTAAAGGAGGTGATTTATAAATAGCAGAAACATCTACAAGAATGGTCAAGGTACTTACAGGCTGTGTGTACACTAGGTTTAAATATAGTATATTTGATTGAATTACCTAGCTCAATGTGACACCTTAAACTCTTGTCAAGACCAAGCAGTTGTAATTAAATCAGTCGAAATATGCTTAGGGAAGATTGGTTATTTTGCTTATCAAGACAGAACTGATGAATATTAAAGAAGTAAACAGGAAGGTCAATGTAATCTTGATATTTTTATGTTCTTAAAAATGGTTTGAAAGAAACTTCTGAAGAGTTGGATGTGGCTAAAGTGATACTCCTAAAGAACTGTAATTACTGGATGGAGAGTTCCTTAGCTTTGTATTGCTCAGGGCCTGAAAGCTTACTAGTACTCTTAAGAGAAGCTCTTTGAGAGCTCAGTTGGAAAATGGGCTGTGTCAATAGCTTCACCTAAAGAGTGTCACGTGTAATTGTTATGCTTAATTACCCAGTTGGACCTATTTTAAGATAATTCTCTTTTGATTGTAGATTGGTTTATTATATATCTGGAAAACGTTTGATAGTGTTCAGTCTCAAAGATTAATAGTTAATATGAAAATGTCCTGAGTCAATTAACATACTAGGGTTCCAAACCATAAATTAGTGTAAGATTAGGAGGTAAACATTTGTCAACAGTGGTCTATGCTTTCAGAATCAAGTTATTTGAAGAAGATTGTTCTGTGCTCTTTCTCCTCATTGTGTATTTTTGTTGAGAGTGCCGTAAGGTTAGAGGAGCATGTGTAGCTGTTGATGTGCCATTTACTTTGCTGCCGGGAATGCGAGAGGCTCGGTGCCTGCGTTTGCAGATAGCTGGTGTTCATCCCACTTACCAGGGTGAAGGGCTTTTGTTTGTTTGTTTGATGGTTTAGTTTTATTTTTAAACTAAAGTAACTGCTGATAAACCCACCACTGTTATATCAGCTTACCCGGAGTGTTGTCAGTCCTCGTCTGTACTGGCAAACAGTGTGGTACAGTAGGAGCAGACCTGTAGGATAAGTCTGTTGGTGCGAGGACTCGATGGCATGTTGTTTCCAATTCTGGAGGTTTGGGCTCGGTCTGGGCCCATGTCCTTCAATGGCTGAAGTGTACCGCCCAGTCCACTTTCAGAGGACTCCGTCTGGTGTGCTGGGAGACGCTTTGTTACATGAACTGGGGTGGTGAGGAGACCGGTTTCAAAAGCTCACGCAGGATCCAAACCAGAGAACTGGTGCAGGTTTGTGTTAAACAACATCTTGCCTTACGGGAAGGCAGAAGATGCTGTGTGGCTTTCAGAGTTCTGTTTGTGTTAAGCTCCGTGGGAAAGGAGTGAGAAGCACCCAGCAGTTGACAGAAAGGACAAATCTGATGTGAAAGGGCTGTGAAAGAGGGTTAAGAACCTTCAGTCAACCGTCACAGGATAGAAGCAAATCGGGTAGAATCGTTCGGGTTTCTGAATGTCCGAAGGGATGCTTTTCACCTGTACCTGAGTTCCACAGCTTAGCTCTGCTCTTTCCATCCTGGTCTTCTGCTGCATTACCTCGCTTTGCAGTAGATGGTTGTTGAAACTAACCTGGCTGGACTTCGTTTATCCTCTGTCTTCACAGAGTTTAAAAAACTAAGTTCGGTTTTATAACGTGTATGATACTGAAAGGGTGAGGAGAGAATGGTTCCCACCCCCCACCCTTTAATGTGCAGGACTTTAAATATTACTCTGTAGGAGTTTTGATCCACTGTGGTGCTCGGGGACGATGATGTGCATGGTGTGCTTAGCATTTTTCTTCAGACTCTATTTTTCCCAGCTATTTTATTGTCACGTTGCCTCATAAATGAGGATTCTTCTTACCTAGATAGTCACGAGCGCCAGCTGCAATCATCCAGTTAGTTCTATGTTGTTTCTTGAAGAGCAGAATTGATAAGGTCTGTTTTCCCACAGACTTGTGTGCTTTTGTGCCTTCCAGCCCTCTCGTCTCCCGTAACACCTCCAGGCTTTCTCTCCGCAGTGTTTCAAGTACTCCGGTCGGGGTGCCTCCTATCTGCACCTCCTGGGGCCTGAAGTGCCTGCGCTGGGATTGCTGGCTGGCTGCGCTGGGAGCAGGAGGGGGTTCCTTCACTGCCCTGCCCCTGCTGAGGAGCCAGCCTTGTTTCCAGGGCTAGGCTAGGACAGGAGGCAAGGTGGAGTGTGGATGTGGGGTCAGGACTGGCCTGTGGCCGTCTTTTGCTTATTGGGGATGCTAAAAGGTTCTGCCTTACCTGCATAGCTTTTGATACTCAGAAAACCTGTAGGAAATGAGCGTGTTTGAAATTTCTCTCCCTCCTTGAAAAGGGGCTGATACTGATGATGGGTTCTGCATCTGCCGGGAGGATTGGCGGCACGCGGGCAGTTGTGTAAGCCTTGTTTTCTCTAGAAACCAGGCTGCAACAAACATCAGCTGTAATGGCAGCAGCTTACCTATGTTTATACTGAAGAACACAGCCTTTCAAAGGGTACAATAAGCAAATAAAACCCATGGCATAAGATACTGTTGCTTTAAAAATGTGTGAAAATAACGTGCCAGAAAATAAAATAATTTTAAACCTGAGTAGTTTCAGTGACCGCATCAACAACAAACGCCAGCCTCACAGTTGGTGCTGGAGCAGCTGAGGCTGTGGTTCCACCGCAGCTTAGAACAGTCTCGGGTGCTGCAGCCCCGCTGACCGCATGGGCCAGGATGTGTCATTTGGCCTTGAGAGCAAGCGGTGTGACACAGGTTGCAGCCTCCCAGCTAAGCTCTCTTCATCCAAAGCAGGGTGAGCTCCTCTGTCCTGCCTGTAGGGAACAGCCCTCTCCCACGTATTGCTCTGAGCTGTTCAGGAGAGCGCTGTGCCATCGATGCCATCCGTGACCGTGCCAGAGAGCATGCTGGCGGCTAAGCAGTTGCGTTGAGCTGCGTAGTTACACACGGATGCTCATGGTACGGTGCCTGAACCCTGTGCCCTGGGCTTGCTGCTTTACTGCTGCAGCTGTCCTTTCCCCTGCCAGGAGTTGTAGGTTTTTATTCCACCCCTTGTTCCTGCGATTCTGTGTTGAAACAGTTTAGTGAGCTGACCTAAAAACATGGCTAAAGGGAGGGTTAGCTGCGTGCCAGAGCCGCCTCGGGGAGGGTGCCGGAGGACCGCAGCAGTTGGGATGGCCTAGGCTGCCGTGGCACGGCCTGTCGGAGCAGCAGACTCCTACCTCGCGGGTGGGAGGGAGCTGTACCGGAGAAGGGGAGGCTGGAGCTGCCTGTTCCAGCTGCTCTGCAAAAACTGCCGTCCTGCAGCCTCGCGCTGAACGGCAGCAAACGGTGCAGTCGGAGGAATGAATAGCTCCTTCCATTGACTTTACTGTTGGAGAAAACATCACTGGGTGTTAGCCTGCCCTTTCTTTCCCTCTCCCCCTACTCCCCCTGCTCCCTGGTCGTAATGCGCAATGAAAAAGTACCTACTGAGCTGGAAGGGATGTGGAGGAAGGAGGAACGGAAATTAGAAAGCATTCCTTGTGTTTCCATTAAAACCTTTCTAAGTATCAAGCGTACTCTTCCATGATTTTGCTAAATGGTTTCTCCAGTGCTCCTGGTGAAAGGTATTGTGTGCTCTGTCATACAAACTGTGGTGCAGAGGTGACAACTAACCTTTTTCCAAGCACTTGTTTGGTGTTTAAGTTAACTTGCATTAAGTTTGGTTTTTAAGTTAAATCAAGCCTGAAAAATTCTCCCAAATTATCATGTAAGTGCTGTGTAATGTAATACACGAACCACTGTCAAGACGACTTGCATTGCTTTGGAAGGTGGCGTGGCCGTTCCTTATCCGGTGGGATTCCTGACGGAGAGGCTGGATGTGTTCCTAATGCTGCGGGACGATTGGACAAGAATCCAACCACCGGGTAGGGTCTCGAGTGATATCAGCACTTCTTGTCCTGGCAGATTTCTCCCATGTAAAATCTATAGATACAGATTTATGGGACGAGTGTGGGGATCAGGGGACTTCGGCCACCTTCATTCAAATTTTCCAGTGTGGCACAGCATCCGTGCTCCAGGGTACAGATGTGCAGCGTTCCTTGTCTGACTCCAAATCTCTCCGGTTGCCAGGCGTACAGAAATGCGGGCTGGTTGTGCGTGTTTGTCCCGCAGACGGTAAACCCGCACCGTAGAGCATCAGTCAGGGCAGGAACAGTAGGTCTGTAGCTCCTAACGTGTCGCAGACAGCAGCTTTCCAATGCAAGGTGCTAGGCAAACACTGCCTTCTCACTCAGAGCAATTCCCTGCTTGTTTACAGAGCCGTATCTGCTACTTACAGCCATAAAGTTGTTGTTTCATCACGTGACACATGTTAAACTGGCAGAGGTATGTCAGCCCAAACTGGAGGCAATTAGCTTGTGAAATAAGTAATGAAATTCAGGGCAGAATCAAAGAATGGAAACATTATAGGCTGTGCAGATCAGTTTTGGCTTACAAAGTTTTTGTTGCTGTTGGTAACTTGTGCTTATTATACTTTATATTGTTGGAATGTTGGCCAGGAACTTCCTACAACTTCCCACTGGATAGCTAATGAGGTTTGGGGTTTTTTCTTGTGGATTTTTCAACCAAAATAAAATAGGAAAAAAAAATACTAATGAACAAAAATAAATTGTGTAGAATAGCCTCATTGTGATGGGGTCAGGCAGGTCCCCGAAACTCATTTCAATTAAGTTTTGAAACTCAGTGAGGTTCAAGTTCGCAATGTCTCAGTATTGTGGTTTTAAGGTTGTATATGAAAACATGATATCACGATACAATGGTAAAGCCGTTAAAGCTTCAGCACTTATTTTCATATCCATTTTAACTTGGGTGCATGCACGAATTAGCAAATTCATCTCAGAGTCTGAAATGCGTAAGAATGAACTTTTCCATGCCAGGAGTAGGCCAGACTGGGCTGTGGAAGAGCGAGGTTTGAATCCGCACGTATGCGTAAAGGCAAGTGATTAGTCTGATCTTGGTGTGGAGAGTGACTGATGAACTCTTGACTGCGTTGGCATTTCCCCATGTTTAACAACAGAGTTGGCTGATTATTTTTCAGTCTGGAAAGCCAGGTGTGAGAAGAGCATCACAGCAGCCCCTTACAAGGTAGAGAGCACAGTTTAAACTGTTTTGAAAGGGTTTGAAGCTATATAGTGCACCAAGGGAAAATGTTTTCCAGGGCAATAAGAATCGTGTTATCATTTAAAGAGGTTTTATCCTACAATAAAAATAGTCTGCTATTTTTGAGGCCAAAGGAGCAGCCAAAAACGTTATCTCGCCTTTTAAAAGATAGCAACCTGACGAAGTCCTGTGGAATATGTGATGGTGGTTCTGATCCCACAGGAAGATTAAGGTGAAGTAAAGCAAGATTAGGTTTTCTGCTGGAAGTGAGGAAGATGTAGCGCTCTTGTCTGTGCAGGCCTTGCAAAATTATTAGCTGCTTGTAACCAACGCAGGAGTTACTCCATGGCTTCCGTAGTCCGACACAGATGTACTTGGGCTTATTAATCTTGATTTTTTAAATGTTTTAATTAACAAGTTAACTAATATGGATGAGATGAGCAATTAAAAAAGTGACTAATTGGGATTTTTTTGTGGTCAGACAACATCCCGGAAGGTCTGCTCAGGAAGTGTTTAGCAACCTGTCTATACCACGGGTTGTGACAAGGGGGAGATGACTTCCAAAAATAGGCTCCCTGTGTGCCTAGCAGCATGGATTAAATGTCCAGAGAGCCTCCTGTGTCTAAGGACAGCTGGTCTGTTCCAGAATCTCAACAGGAACAGTCCTGGTTCTAGTGGAATTTGTTACCCGCTCATCTAAAACTCGAGCACTGCAAACTTTGATTTCAAAACATCTCGGCTGTTGGTGTCCCCGCGCCGTCTTGCACATGACTAATGTGGAAGTGTGGTTGGCAACAGCAGACTGTAAATAGTCTCTTTGGCAACAGATCGGGGGGTCTGTGCTGAGATTAACTCTGCCACGGTGAACCCAGCTCTCCATTTTCCTTGCCTGGTTAGTAGTCTGACCCAGACGGGGGAGACAGCTGAAGACGAGGTGTACCCTCAGTCACAGCGAGGGAAAGGTCTTGGCCAGGACGGAATAAACTTTCAGTTCCAAATGGATGTAGTGTAATCCACACGAAGCCTCACTGGCAGAGCAATGGCAAAACAATAGTGCCTAGAAATACAATTGCTAGAGCAGAAAAAACAACCAAGTCTGCGTTGTGTGGAGGCCAGTTACCAAAAGCTGGCTTCATTTTTGGCAGGCTTTCTCAAAACGTTGCTTCCAGGGAGAGGCGTAAGCTGTGGATGTGAGCCCAAGGCAGGCGTGCTGAGCAGTCATGGTCGGAGCGGGGGGGCTGGAGCCCAGGGCTTTCACGTGTGGTTTTATTTCAGATGGAACTGGTTTAGTAACCTGAAAGATGGGGCGGAGAATAAAAGGTTTCAGTGAGAGAAGGAAAATTTAGAGGGGCTGTTTGCATTGCGTCTTTGAGAGTTACCATTGCTAGCTATTGGTTTGATGGAACTTGTGGTTTCTTTATGCGTTTATCCAGATCTCATAACCAAGCACCAACATTTGAATCGTACATATCGCCTGTTTTGCTGCTTTTATTACTCACTGCCTTTTTATCTTGCTTCTACCTGCACTGTACTAGCATGGCTTCAACTTCTTTGGATCGCGGTTGCCTAGGTAAGAGTTGTCTCTCTAGGAAGCAGCTGCAGAGAAACCTGTGGTAGGGGCTTGGAACTAGATGATCTTT
>NW_010260813.1:0-10667 GCF_000690775.1 Eurypyga helias
CCATTCTATGATTCTGTGAAATTCCATTACTGATTAGTTTTTTTTCTGCCTTCAGATCTTAAATACAGTAGCCTTCGTGAGGTATCTCTCTTGACTTTTTGGTTTTTTGCTTGCTAGGAAAAGGCCCCCAGCTTGACAGTAACTGGGTTTTTTCTTCTTAAACATGCCTGTGTACGTATGACACACTTTTTAAGGCAATTGTGTTTAACCTGGGATATTATCGAGATGTTTCTGGGGATCACCTTTCATAGCTAAGTAGAGGATGGTCACAGATCTCGTTCTCATCCAGCTACATCTGGTACATAATACCATAGAAGGGCTGTAGAAACTCATAGGGCTTTCAGCTGGTTTGTTCTTGGATCTCCTACCTCTTTTCTAACCATCTGACTGCAGAATTGGAGTGAAAATGTGTGTATAAATGGTGGGGCTGGCTTGGTTGTACACTCTGGCATTGCCCTGATCTCAGACTGTGACAAACCCTGACTGTACATTGGTATTGTCCCACTTCCCACCCTTTATTTCCTTTGGAGGATGGATTGTGCTCATGTACCTAAGCCACAAGGCTTAGTCTGGGCCATCAGATCATTAGAACTGGAGAGGCATCTGCCATGGCATCCTTGCAGTCCCACTCTTCTGAGGGTACACAGGAACAGAATAGTAAGCAGATGCTTACTATCCACAAAGAGAAATGTTTGTATGAGGTGGTGCGGTTTTAAACTGAGCTGATAGGACTTAAGGTCTCAAGTAGGCAGACATGCTACAGTCAGTGGTCAGTGATGTGTGAAAATAAAACCCTAGAGCTGAATTTGCAGAAATGATAGATCAAAAGAGAAGAAACAACCGAAGAAACTTGTGCTCCTGTAGGTGAGAGGCTGTTAAACTTCCCAAACAGTTTCTAAATGGACATATTCGGGAGTACATGAAGATAACTGAGGGAGCACTTGTGGAATGATGTGATAGAGGGTTACTCAAACGTTATAGCTATAGTGTTAGTTCTTCTTGCTCACTGTAGGTGAGCACTGACTGCAGCTTACTGGTTGGTGTCAAGTTAGAATCATGCTGGGACAAGAAGGAGGACTCTCACTGAGGAAAGATCCTGAAATGCAGGGTTCAAGTGCTCATCTAGACATCGAGTGTCACCTCAGACACTGTAACATATCCGGTACACCTGCCTGGGGCTGGCAGCTGTGATACAGGACCAGTAGGACACCTGTATCATTCCAGAGTAATAGCTGGAGGCTAGCAGTCATGTAAAAGACCTTAGGCCATCTAAAATGTCTCTAGGTGTCTGTTGAACGATCCAAATCCCACCTGAAATATCTTTCTAGTCACTTTGAGGGACAACTAGTTTCTGTAGAAAACTGAAAGCCCAGAGAAAAGATGTATGTGAAACACATGAAGTGAGATACAACTCGCTGTTAAAGTGATACAACTGAAGAACAAGACCCTGACACTCAAAAGACTTTGTCCATGTGTGAGAATATGAACAGTGCTCCTTACCAGATGTATACTGAATACCTTAACTTCTGCTGAGGAATGTATCAACTGGTTACCATGTATGAAATGGTTCAGATACTTCAGGAATATTAACTTACCTAGAGCATCAGGTCAAACTTGCATTTATTTTCATGTGAATGTACTACATTTCATTATTATTATCATCAGACCGTAACTCTTTGGCTGTGGAACAGCTCACTGTCCATCTGAAGGGAAAAGAAGAGGAAAGCTCTTGGGACGAGTGGTTTGGGGAGGTGGGGAGGGTTCTGGCTTCTTTAACCAAAATATGCACATCTTAAACTCTCTGCTTACCTGCCAGGTCAGTCGCTGAAGCACCTGTTATGCTCTACTCTGGAGTAATTGGGTTACACATGAGCGTTGTAATAGGGCTGTCTTAAAAATCCACGTCCTTGAAAATTTGGGAAATAAATGCGTGCAAGTCTCAAAGCAGGAACGGAAAGCCTGGTGCTTGACTGCAGGGGTAACTGTTTGTAGGCAGCATGTCATACGCTCCACTTCTGAAACCCAAAATTTCTAAGCACATCCCTCTGCAACAATTAACATATTAGTGACGCTGTTTGGCTTTGAACAACGTACTTTTTTTTTTTTTTTAACCTAAGGACACTTGTTATAAAAGTTGCACTTGAGAATACAGTGCTTCTCCTGCCTAAGCAAATCTCAGGCTGTCACTAAGGCTATTTGCATTAAATAAACATATTACACCATTCTTCCATTAAAAAGGAATTGCCAGGTATGCATATAAATGTAAACATGTTTAATTTTTATGTCAAAGTATCTGTCACAGCAGGCTCCAGAAAACCTTGCTTATTTTACATAAGCATTTTTTCCCCATCTCTCACTTGGCTATTAAACTAAATTTTACTTTTGCATCATCTTTATATCCTTTATTAAGCAGCGTAGGGTTTGCTCCTGTGTAAACAGGTCTGTTAGATAAAGGCAAAATAAATACTTCTGGATCACCCTAGGAAGTGGGAAAGGTCTGGCTTTGGCCCTGCTGTGCTACAGTGGCTTCTTCAGTATCTTAAACCAAAATATGAGTTCCTGAAGGAGGGAATAAGCCAAAATGTGTTGTATACAATGACACTTATTTCGTTGCAACCGACTTCACCCAAAAAGGTAGTTGAAAGGTTGCTGAGCTCTCTGTGATTCTGCCTTTATCTAGTTTCATAGGGGAGAGGAAGGAAGTCTTGTGCACCTTTTCTCCCTCTTGCATGCAACCAGAAATGGAGAAACTGCTGTAATCAGTTGAGAAAACTTATTACCCATAGAGTGAGCAAATGAAAAATGGTCTGTCTTCATTTTTATGAAGACAAAGGTGATTGGGTAGAGGTAGTGTGGAGGTTAGAGCGGGGGTTGTCCTTGCCGCGCCAGAGTTCCAGTCCAGCCAGCTTCTTTTAGGGGGAAATAAAATCTTACTAAGCGAATGCTCCTAAGTACAAAACAGTGACCTTGATGTTTCATGTCTGCAAAGCAGTGAGTGGCACATACCAAGGTGACGCTGAAGGAAGGGACAGGCAGTCAAAGAAACAGGGTGGAAATTCTAGGCAGCATTTCCGCTGGAAGAGTGACTATAAACTTGTGCTGTCACATGGAGTTGCAAAGTGGAAAGTGGAGGTTAGTGTAAGCCCACATACAGAATTGTCACTAGAAAAACCTTAAGTGTCAGGGTTGTAGGGTGGCTGCAGGTCCTTCCCTCCTTCCTAATCATACCAGAACTTTAACGGCTTTTTCTTTCCGTAAATTGAAAGCCTTGAATGGAGTAGGGAATTCCCTGGTGCCCACCTGTCAGTGACAGGTTAGAATTAGTCAGGGCATATAGCTGAAACCTTCACCTGCCCTCTGGGGAAGGTCAGTCTTGAAAGCTGTTGGAGGATGAGGGGGAAGACAAGTCCGTGTCTCGACGGTTGAAAACGTGCTCCATCTGGAAGCCCCACAAACGCGCAACTTTCACAAACCACGAGTGGCAGGTGTTTTGTATTGGAGTTAAGGAGGAAATTAGACAGTTGAGGTTGTAAAGCTCAAAAAAACAAACCCCAAGCAGCTCTGAAGTGAAAGTACCACCTACACAATGGCCTAGGAAAAGCTGGGTATCTAACAGGAACGTAATTGAAATGGACTTCGTAAGTATTTAAACCACCTCAAAGGATTATTGCAGTTTCTGAATTTCGTGTTGGCATCTGACAAGGTGACATTGTGTAAGAAATGTATTGTAAAACACTGCTGTACTGTAGGAAAATGATTGAACGTAAATATTTCAAGATGTGGACCACTGTTCAAATGTTATCATAAATCTTTGCCATTGTTTTAGGGGATAATTCTTCATGCATATTTGAGTTGAATTGATAGAACCAGCCCCTGGAAGGGTAATCTGCTTGTTATTGCCTTACCACCACTAATAGTTTAATTTTGACTTTTCAGGTATTCACCTTCACCTGTACATTATATGTGATTTTTTTTTCATAACTAACAGAGAAAAGTTCTGACTTTTGTTTTCAAATTAACAGTGTTTAATAGCTTCGCTCTGTCTTGAGAAGAGCACGCAAAGCACCACGAGAGCATTTTTTTTTCCATCTTACTATTTTCTTTCTTTTTCACTTCTTGCAGGTTTGGTAGGTTTACAGTAGCTGCTCTCCAGTCCAAAGTAGAACAAAGTGAACGTGAAATGAACCGCCTAAAAAAGGCACTGGAAAGAAGCGATAAATACATAGAAGAAATGGAGTGTCAGCTTTTACAGCTGAAAAACGCAGGCGAAGGAGCCCAGACAGCGAGTGCTGTTAGTGAGGGAGCGTTTTCCACAGATGCTAAAGGAGCTGAGAGCGGTGAAGATACGACGTGTTTGAAAACGCAGGTTGAGGAGAAAAAAGCTTTGACTACCAATCAAAGTCCTGACAGTCTTGAGCAGCTGACAAGTGGTGGGTCTTGTTTAAGCTCTTCTAGTCAAGATGATTCAAATGGCTCAAATACCCAGTGTGCCCCAAAGAAAGAACTGTTTGCAGGCTGTCGCGGGGTTCTCCTGGATGAAAATACTACAAGTATGGATGCATGCTTAGAAGAGCAGTGGAATAAAATTGAGGAATGTACCCCATATAAGGATGAAGAACTTTATGATCTTCCACCGCCGTGCACTCCTTTTCTATCTCTCAGTCGCCTTCAGTTGAACACGCCTGACGGAAAAGAAACTGTGAGGAAACCATCAGCATTCCTGAGAAAACTGAAATTTGAGGAGTTTTGTGACGCTTCAGATGACTGCAGCAAAGATTCTTCAGAACACAGCACAAGTAGCTGTAATAGCGAAAAGAAACTAAACTGTTTTACTACAGGAAAACCAGGGTTTTGGGGGACCTGCCCAACAAATTTTGCTGAGAACTTAGATTTTGGTGAATCGGAGCAAAATTCAGTAGCTGGTCAGTCAGATGAGACGTCAGCAAAGTCCAGTGATAAAACAAACGTTTGCTTACCCAAAAGGTTACATACTCTCTGCTCTTCTGAAATGAATCGCACAAGAACCTCCAGTGAGGCATCTATGGATGCTGCCTACCTCGACAAAATTTCCGAGTTGGACTCGATGATGTCCGAATCGGACAACAGCAAGAGCCCGTGCTATAATTTCAAGTCCTCCGATCTTGATAACTCTTCCAAGCCAACAGGGTGCCCTAAGCTTCTGAATGACCCTGAGAAGAAACTGGAAGAGATGAATGAGGAACAGAGTATGAAGTGTCCAGAGACAAGCGAGCTAGCCGCTGACAGAACTGGCTGGAAACCTGCGATGTTTTCCATCCTGTCCCCATCCGAGCTAAATATGAATGACCACTTTCCCCTGTTTACAGGCCAAAATGTAGTGGGTAGCGATAGCAAACCCCCAAACTGTTTATTTCAAAGAGACTTTTCGCAGAGTTTGTTATTCAGTAACTCACAAAGGTTGTTTGAGGAACAAAAGTTCGGTTCCTGCTTTTTAAAGACGTCATCTGACCCGCACAATCAGATCAATCCTCCTTGGGTGTCTTCCTTCGTAGCTGAAAAGAAGAATAAAAATGTCGGTCAGTCGACCAAGAGGAAAATTCAGAGCAGCCTTTCCAGTGCTAGTCCGTCGAAAACCACCAAAAACTGACTCTGCTCGGAAATCGAACATGACTCAAAGCCGTCAGCCTGCAAATGTTTAATATTTACAGGTGAACTTAATTTTTAATGACTTCCATGCCATCTGATCTCTGTCTTTTTTAGACTATGTGAAAATTGAACGCACCCTCGCCCATTACAAGCTCTTTTCTAAGGAAGAACCGTTCCAGATTCTCTTCTTTGACTGGGCATTTTGTTTACTTGGGGGTTTGGGGTTTTTGGGGTGGGGTTTTTTGGGGGTTTTTTTAAGTTTTCGGGTTACGTGACCTTCCAGTTGTGAGTGCAGCTAACGGCTGCCTTGAACAGGGCAGTTTGAAGTGGCTTGCCAAATCAGTCATTTCTGTAAGAATTTGTTTTAAAGGTTACATTTCCCATTCCTAAAGATTACGTTTGGTGTGTGTAAGGCAGCTGCTGGCTATATATCCTATGAATTCATGAAATTGCTATAAAACAATGTCAGTTTTGCCATAAAACTTGCCTCTCGGAGGAAATGTTGCTGCTTGGACTGTTTCGTAGCACGGTACTGTACAGAAACTCTTTGTTTTAAGTGGGTGTAAGGTAGCAGCCTCTTTCTGTTCAGGGTTCCAGCACCTCAGTTAGAAAACATCTCCACTTTAACACTGCGAAGATGGCTTGTATTTTTTGAATTTAAGCACAATTTTTAATTTAGTTTCCAAAAAAGCATTCTTAACGCTGAATGTGTTTAGTATGCCGGTGTAGACCATAAAAATGGGTTTGTATGCTAATGACTTGTTTACCTAATGTGCACTGAACATTTTACATTAATACTGTACCATTTTACATTAATACTGCATGCTTTTCTATGTGAATTGAATAAAACATGTCATAAGCACTGTAATCCTTGATGTCGCCCCGGATATTGAATTAGCAAAAAGAGAGTGGGGGAAACTTTTTTGCGTAATTTGGAAAATATCTAAGTCTTGCAAAGCATAAACTTGAGCTTATTCACGCACACGCACAGATCAAAGCTCCCTTCCTCCTCCTCGTTAGACGTATTGCCATTCCAGTGTCAGCGTCGATACTGTTGATGGAAATGGCTTTCGGCCTCTCCAGAGGTGACTCTTCCATGAAGTATTGCATAGGTCAACATAATGCGATGGCCTACTACAGGCAGGAGACCTAATTAAGCAGCAGAACAAAATTGGTTTCTTTGCATTATTGTGTTTTAAGGGGTTTTTTTAAGGGCATATTTAATTGTAAGATGCAGGTTTTTCTTTTCTGTATAGGGCTCTGATGGTGTTTCTTACAAACAGACATCCTCGCCTCATCGATACCGATGATATGAAAAATCCATACGCTGCCTTTCATCCCTTTTGAAAAGAGGGATAGCCACTTGGAAAATTCTAGTCAACTGGCTCATGTTCTGTAAGTTAAGCCCTGGAAGCGGTTTGAACGAGAACCACGTTTCACGTTGCAGCGCGCGCACGCGTTCCTGCAGTCGCTGCGTTCATCCTAAACCAGGACTTCCGTGTTTTGGAGAAACGGCTTTACCCAAAAACCGTTATTCAAGCTGTACATCCAGGGACCCTTTTCCTGAGGGCAGGCAGAGTGACCATCACGCCTTCATAGACTGCTTTCAGTATACCACCTGAATTGTAATCTTCACAGAAAAACATCGGCATGCAATTTTAACATATTTTTCAGAAATTAGGGAGCTGTCAAAACCATCTGGACGTGAGCTGCTACTTGATTTGACTAGTTTTACTAATAAGTCAAAAAATGCTGCCTTGATTTAACCCTTTGAAAGAAGAGACAAGGGCTTCTCAAATACACCTGGAATACTTGCTTAAAACATCCTTGTATTGCAAAGCAGTCGCAAATACGCAGTAAATGAGGGTTAAGGCCATCGTTTTGGGGTTTTGTTTCATTGTGGGTTGGAAAGGGTGCATTTATGGGATTCATCTTGTACTCCAGTATGCTTCTGATACACAGGTTGTCGGAAACGTGAATACAACTGGTATCATGCCTGAAGTCAAACTAGAATAAAGGAAAATGTTTGTGGGGTTGAGGGTGGGGTTTTTATGCTACTTTCTAGTCCTTTGGGCAGGAATACTGCTTATGGGCTTGCTCTTCATTGTGGATAGTTTGACTTTACATGTCATGCAACTTGAATGGAGAGAAGAGCCTAAAGTTACAAAATGCTGAAGGTCCTGGGTATAAACTTCATACGGTTGGAGCGAGTCCAGAGGACGCCATAAAGATGCTCAGAGGGCTGGAGCACCTCTGCTATGGGGACCGGCTGAGAGAGTTGGGCTTGTTCAGCCTGGAGAAGAGGAGGCTCCGGGGAGACCTTATTGCAGGCTTCCAGTACCTGAAGGGGCTACAAGGAAGCTGGGGGGGACTTTTTACAAGGGCCTGTAGTGACAGGACAAGGGGTAATGGGTTTGAATTGAAAGCGGGGAGGTTTAGATTAGATATCAGGAAGAAGTTCTTCACAGAGAGGGTGGTGAGGCACTGGAACAGGTTGCCCAGAGAAGCTGTGGATGCCCCATCCCTGGGAGTGTTCAAGGCCAGGCTGGATGAGGCTTTGAGCAACCTGGTCTAGAGGAAGGTGTCCCTGCCCATGGCAGGGGGGTTGGAACTAGATGATCTTTAAGGTCCCTTCCAACCCAAACTATTCTACGATTCTATGATTCTACACCTCATCCTCAAGCAGAGACAGCAGGTGGAGCATTTCAGGCCAAGTAGTGGCTTTTCACTTGGAATGGTCGGGCGATGTAAATTGTCACCTACAGCCTCCTCCCAGCTCCAGGCTGGTAACTTCCAACATTATGGCAAGAAAGTTGGTGTAGTTATCCATAATTACTTGATTTCCCATCTCTCTCGTACCCTCAGATCTCAGCTGCAGAGGCAGTGAGCAGATGGTGAATTCATCCAATGCTATATATGAGATCATTTTACTTTTCACAACTGAAACAGGTCTGAATTCTTGCATCTCAGTCTGGTTTTGTTTGGCTGGGGTTTGGTTTGGTTTCAGTGGTGTTTTTATTCGGGAGGGGGGAGGGGCAGAGGTTTGTTTTGTTTGTTTTTTATTGAGGGCCTTTGAAACAACTGCCACACTAACTTCCACCTTTTTTTTGGTTGGTGTAGATTGTATTTCTTCTGGCTTGAAGTTTGACAGGGTGAGCGGTGCAGTATCAACTTACAGATCTCAGCTTTATGTAATGACTGGGGTTCCTTCAATAAATTTGTTGCCCATACGTGGAGTTTCAATTCTCCAGGCTGCATTCTGTCAATACTGTGCTTGCTTAAGCTCTTGCTGCGCTTAGCATGCTCTCCGAATAAAAAGGCCTAAACGAGAGTTCATTGCTGTTAATTTTTTACTAGCTACGTCGTTAGTCATGTAGGACTGGAACACACAAGATGTAAAACTTAACTATTACAATTTTGATCGAGACAATAGATGTTTCACAGTGATGCAGAGATGAGATCTCTGATGTCTAATGATATTAAATAGCTCATAAAATTTTTACTTCGTTTAATAATACTGCACTAAACACCAGGCGAGTTGCAGGTTTTGACACAGGAGAACCCTCTCCAGGAGCATTGGTAGCACAGGAGGGTGAGTTTGCTAACAGCCTCTGTTCGTGGCCAGGGAAATCTGTTGAGTTATACCTCAAAGCAAGAACACCAGAGCCAGGTTTTCACTGAGTTGTAGGCAATTTTACCTACACAGCGTCTGGCAAGTAACCTGCTTCTCTATCAGTCCCTGAAAGCCTCATGAGAGGCTTTGTGTTGCTTCCTCAGGTGAAAGGCTGCTGGAGCAGCTCTGCCTACCAGCACCAGATACTGATCTGGGCCATGTTCGGGTTTGAATGTGGTTTATTGTCTCTTTTTAAAGTATCTTCACAAAGGCAGCAAGGGAGGCCATGCATCGCTTGTTTACAAGGCACAGGGTGTGCTAACTTGCGTCTCCCTTCTTCATTTTCCAATTGGTTCCCTCACCAAATAATGTCATTTAAAGGCATTTTAAACCAGCTAGGTCTGATCCTAATTCTTATACAGCATCAAAGTCCTGCCTCTGACTCCCATGAGCCATAGGCTTGAGAAACACACCTCTTTACACACCTTTCCTGTGCTGCAGTTCGGGTTTCACAAACTGTGAAGATTTGCTCCTTCTATGCTCCAAACTAGGAATGTTCCTTCATTGCCGCTTTTGGCATGTGGATAGACCGAGGCTTCTCCCTTCCCTCCCACGTCTGGGTGAGAGGACAAGCAGCTCCCAGGTAACTTTAAGTGGGGGTTCACAGTTATTCCAAGGGTTGCCCACCATCAGAGGTGATAACCAGTTCCCTCTGGCTATGAATCCTTTGCGGCTTGGTCCCTCACCGCAGTCCTGACCGCTCTGTCGAGCCACCACCTTCTCAAGCCTGGCCTAAAGGGGTGTCCTGTCTGTCCTGCCTCCGTGGCCCAACGCTGAGCTATTGCCTCGCTGTCCCTTCGCCCCTAACTGGGAAAAACATCCTTAGCGGAAGGACAGAGGGGAAAGCACAGGTAGCCTGCGCACGCTTTGGCAGTTGTGACTGCAGTGGGATCTAGCAGGGAAGGATGAAAGGGGGCTGAAAACCACAGGAAGTTTAGTATTCCTGACTTTTTTTCAGCTTTTCTCGGTAGAAAGCGTGGTCTCCTCTCCAGCGCTCTTAGGGGCCGTGTGGGTGCTGCCCGCTGGTTCTCAGGGAAGTGTCAACATCCATTGGGCGGCTGCAACTGGCACCTGATGCCAGGCCAGATGCCGGATGCTTCAAGCCGGCAGAACGTTCCGGGGGAGCCCAGGGACCGGTCCCTGTCCCTTTCCCGGGTCACTCTCCCCTTGAAGCACATCTTGGGGGCTGGGAGAAGCGGGGACCGGCCGCAGGGCTGAGCCGCTCGGCGCCCGCTTCCCGGCGGTCCCGACCTCACTGAAACCGGCGCCCGTGATGTCCCGCTTAGACCTGACTTTAAATCTGGGGAGGTGGAGGGCAGAGACGCGTTCTCTCCGGCTCCTAGCTTCCAACAGGACGGCGGCGTGCAGC
>NW_010260814.1:0-5102 GCF_000690775.1 Eurypyga helias
GATTCTATGATTCTATGATTTCACCAGCGTCACTCACCTGAAGGCTCACATTAAGCTGAGAGGGTCTCCCCTGTATTTTACAGGGGTGTTGTTATTTTGAAGGGAGACCGGTCCTGTGCATAACCGCCAATAATTTCACCCAAGAAATAGCCTTGGGTGTCTACACTAGGCAAAATGAAGTCCTGCCTTTGGGTCTAATTCTCCCCCAGCCACCAGGGTAGCAGCAGGTTGCAAAGGCCTTGGAAACCTGTTTTAACTCCCTTCAGCCAGTGGTTGGGAAGAGAAAAGCCCAGGGGAGGTTCTCTTTTATCCATGAGGATGTGAAATTTCATTTGTGGCTGACAGCGCTCTTAATCCTGCCTTTTTATTGATGAAGAATCTCTGGGTACCTCAACTGTTACCCTAGACAGCAATTGACCTTGTTTCAGCTATGTATCAAAAGGCACTGGCAATCAAGGTGCTATTGATTTAAACCTAATGGGCAGCCACTCAGGAATTTCACCTGGAAAAGAAAAATAATTTCCACCTTATTATTATTTATTTATTTTTATCTGTTTAGATACTATAATGAAAAGACCTAGGAGTCTTGCCAGCTCCTTACCGTTAAGCGAGATGCTTGCAGGGCCGAGAATGTTGGGTCAGGCTCTGGTAAGGTAGCCAGCCAGCTACAGATTGAAATGACTCTAGGGTTAAACATTTTTCCTTGATTGCCTGCTGCCATCCACGTCTCTCTGCTGACCTTCCCTGAGGCATGCAAGCTGCACGGCTATGTGGGACTCCGGAGAGGATGTCTTGAGCGATGCATTAGCCCTATTACTGGAGGAGCTCTGTGTGGGAAGGATGCTCCCTGTCTTGTCGTTGCTTATTTCAGGTGTTTTCTTCCCTTCCCTTCCCCAATCCCAAGGGGAAAGTGTCACTCAGAATCTGCAAGATTGGTTTACAAGCCTGGTTTAAATGCATGGCAGGTAGGCAGTGGCCAGAGAGATGCTTAGATCTGTAGTAGGACTGAGCAACACTGCAGGCACCCTCCTGTCTAGTTGATGAGGCATACCAGGATCCATCCAGTCGCCCATAGGCTGAATGGTCCAACATTGACTGTGTCCATGTGGTTAAACTCTCTTACCTGCCAAAATAAGGTGGTTTTCTCCTTTGGGTTACTCAGGAGCGTTATTTACAGCCGTGTAGGAATTGTCTGGGAGAGGACACAGGCTGAAGCCGTGCTGTGGAATGTGCTAGCACTTTGTGTGGGTGATTAGGCAGGATGCTTGAGCCTGTAACAGAGTTGCTCTCCATTCCTTGGGATGGCAGATATAACAGCCTTACCATACCAAAGCCATCACAACTAGTCCTGGCTTAGGTCTTCTGCAGAACATTATCTGTTGGCACTTCAGAGGCTTTGGAGCCAAATCACTTTTTCAAATGTCGTTGCGTCTCATGCTTCCTTTTAATCAGGCTTTTGCAAAAGGGACTTGGCTCCTGCATCATGTAGGCTGATGGACATTTAGCAGTAAGGGATGGCGTGGGGTAGTCCTGACACCAACCTCACGGTGATATTCTGAAGTGCTCCTGGGCCTCAGGTCACTTAGGCATACTAAAACATTACCCCTGTGGCCTCTGCTTACTTTTTTCCTCTTGTTCCTAACAAATGTGAGGAGAAGGATGGTTTTCATTTCCCATGACTTTGGGGAATTCCCATGCAAATTAAAGAGATGGGAGTGACCCTTTCTCATAACCCATCCCTTTCAAGTTGACCACCTAAAACCGCACAAGGAACGTGTACCGGTCTGCATACCAGCTACCTCTGATGTCAGTGTGCTTGTAGAGCCTCATTTGCACCCACTGAGCGAGCATTTTCCGTGCAGACAGTACAGCTGTCAGAGGAATGCCTGGGGTGAGACCTGTGTTCCCAGAGCCAAGCGCCATCAGGATGATAGGTGAGCGCAGAGACAACGTGAAGGGAATCTGACAGCGCAGCTCCAAAGCGTGAGATAAAGCTGCCTTAAAACGTCATTTTCCCGAGTGCTGCTCAAGCCAGGTAATGCCTGTTTGTTGGAATGATGTGACTGCGTGGAGGGGCAGGGCCTGACCCAAGCTTTGCTGCAGCAGTTGGAGCAGTGACCAACCATTCACCTCTTCTGGGTGAGGTTTTTTTGGGAGGAGATCTACTTGATTTGCATATCTTCTTCTTGTTTCTACTACATCTATGGTAGATATTTCTGCTAACAGCCTCAGTTTTCTTGGACAAACAGCAGGGCTAAGAATGCCTCTGAGACAGTTTATGGTGTGGGGTGACGTCCCCCCGACTTCGGTGGGGGCGATGGTGGTGTCATGTCAGGGAGCCTCGTGCTTTTTTCAAGCCAGCTCAGGGGGAACTGAGCAAAGTCTCCTGACAATTTACTCTTTAATTGCTGAGTTTTTCTCAGCTTCTGCCTGTGGTGATGTACCCTGATCTGTTTCTTTGAGGGGGCCGGGAGGAAGAAGGGGAACGTTTGTGGGCAAACTGTTGGAGACACTGCAGAATGAACTCCTAAGCAAGTGGTCCCACCCAACCTGGGTAAAGCACCGGGTGTTCCCCAGCTGAAACCTCCCAAGAGCAACACTGAGACAGCCTATCAGCCTGCGGGAGGTCTTGCAGGTCGCCAGCCCTCAGTGTGGAGCAGCAGATGACAGGCTGTCATGCTGCAAGGACCGGTCCCGAGGCAAACGCGGGACCTCCCCACCCTCTTCTGCGTCCCCCAGAAGCAGCTCCCCCTCACACCAGTATGCGGTGGCACTGGCTGATGTTACCTGTCGGAAGTGAGAAGAGGGCATAGTCCTGTGTTCATTTAGCACAGGCATAGCTGTATATGGAAATGAGTTTTCCTTGGAAAGGGCAGGGCACCTGATTTCAGTCTGATCTGCTGCAAAGGGATTGAGGGGATTAGACTAATCCTTTGGCGAAACTGAGTCCAACCTTCCAAGCTATTCTGCACATTGGTTTCATTTTGCCAGCAGGTTCTCCAGGTTTGAGGCCGAGAGCCCTGTTGTATAAATTCCATGGGAACCCACTGTGGTTTGTTTTCTTTCACGTAGTTTTCCTGCTTGTTCACCTAGGACAAGCACTGAACTATCTGCTAACACAATAAAATGGGTTGCAGCATGCTTAGTTAAGCTCTTTTATATGTTAAACAAGTTTCCTACTTCAATAATAGTGTAAGAACGAAGACCAGCTCTTAGCAATGATTTAAGTATCTGTTGCAAGCCAGAAGGGAGACTGCAGAGGTTTGAAATCTGGAGTTATTTAGAGGAAATAAAGTTAGGCTTTCGCTAGCCATTGCCCTGTTAGAGGATCAACGATATAAAAGGGAAATAGAGAGAAACCATCACGTACAAATAATACATATGCGTGTATACGTAGTTCTTGTTTTCCTCTCGGCAGCACACTGGGGACCTTAAGAATTTGGCCTTCGTGGATCTAATACGAAGCTCTTTAAGCCAGGAACATGTCTGTGATTTCTCTGTTCAGGCCCAGAAACAAAACCCTGAGTTCGTTGTTGCTGTGGCAGATACATCCATAATTCAAACAGCATTTTCCTTTGGCTGCACCTGAGCACAACTGGTGTCCTGGTGAGAAAGCGTTTGGGCTGGAAAAAAGGGTACTTTTAGCCTTCTGAACTCTCCCTGTGATTTCTCATGCCTTAGTGCAACCCGCACGAAACAGAGCCAGGCTGTGGTCCGGTGGGACAGAGGACAGCAAAAGGAGACAACCGGCTCCTGGACCTCAAGCGACTGTGCCCTCATGTCTTCCAGGTGAATCTGGATGGGGATGGTCACGCTGACAAGCCGCATCGCAGCCCTTTAGTCTGTTGCCCCAGGGCAGCCTCAGAGGCATTGGAAGGAGTAGGGTACCTAGGGTGATGCGAGGATTTGAGACCCTGCCCAGAGGAGTTTTAATTCCTCTGGGTCAGATCTGACCTCCCCTTCAGGTGGTGTTTTTTCAGCTGAAGAGCACTGCCTGCTCCTTTTTCCTTCAGCTGGGTTTTTCAAGGGTGGTAAAGCACTACGTGAGGGGTGTGACAGCTGAATACACCAGCTGCCTGCCCTTCGTAACTGCGGATTTCTGAGAACTGAAAATGGTTCTTTTTTATCTTTGTGTGTCCCCCCTTCTTATCAGAGCATTCAGAAGAAAGGGACATTGTGCCCAGAGTGACAGTGGCATACCTGGTGGGAGGATGGAAGAGGCATCATGGTCCTTCTCTGGTGGGGCCCACAATTACCAAGACATCTCAGGAAGTCTTCTGTCACCCCACACTGTCATCCACACCTGTTCACCCACGGATTTGGGGTGGGGTTTTTTGCCTCTCCAAGTGGGGATACGTTTGGAGGTCTCAGTCAGGGTGTGCTGGCTGTATTCCCTTATGAGGTGGTACCAAAGACAAGCTGATTTGGGTGCATTGATATGTTATTCATTGCCTGTGTCCTCACCTTGGCATCTCTTTCCTTTCTTCATCAGGAAAATGGGAGCCACTGCCCCAGTGTGACCTGCCTCTAAGGTGCAACGAAATAAAGACCACCCATCCCACCCCCTCAAACACCTCCCAGTATGGATGGCTTGGTTGAGCAGAACAGTGTGCTAATGCAGAGTAAGATCGCTGAAGCTGGGAAAAGGAATGGTTTAATTAATACAAGGAACTTAGTGGCAGAGAGTCGAGATGGTCTGGTCTCAGTGTACCCGACTCCCCAGTACCAGAGCCACCGAGCGGGGGGCCTTTCCTCTCCAAGCTGCCTGGAGAATGGCAGGAACGACCCTGTGCAGCAGCTCCTGGACCCCAACATGCTGCAGCAGACGGTGGAGTCTCACTACCGGCCCAACATCATCCTCTACTCAGAGAATGTGCTGCGCTCCTGGGGCGAGAGCATCGGCTCGGAGTGCTGCGAAACCACCTTCATTGAGGACCGCTCCCCCACCAAAGACAGCCTGGAGTACCCGGACAGCAAGTTCATTGATCTCTCTGCCGATGACATCAAGATTCACACCCTCTCCTATGATGTGGAGGAAGAGGAGGATTTCCAGGAGCTAGAGGTCAGATGTTATTTGGGAAATGTGGGGAAGGCTGGGGGGG
>NW_010260815.1:0-5408 GCF_000690775.1 Eurypyga helias
AAATTAAAAATAATTTAAAAAATAATGTGCCTCCAACCCTGACACCATGACGTCTTGAAACGGTAGCCAATAGATCTAAATCTGTGGTGCCAATCCAGAACCAAATAAGGATGAGGTATCTCTTGAGGCCATAAAGCTTAAAACTTGTCACACAAGAGGCATCTAAACTCTCAGAAAAGAAAGCAATCGTTATTTGAGAGCACACAGGCATTTCTGACAAGTAGGGTCTGATGAATCAGCATTTCAGCTAGTGAGTTAACGCAGCATTTGGCAGCTAAACTAAAAAAAAAGAAAAAAGCAAAAAGCCCTTTGGCATGAACTTTGCTTCTGAGATATATGCAGTGTATCTTTGAGAAGTGGGAAGGTTTTTGAAGTTATAACAGGGGCTGTTTTAATTTTGGGCAGGGTCATTAAGGAACATGGTTTAAAACATAGATTTTCGTTCCCTCTAGCTCTACGCTGTGCTTGGCAAAGTCAAAAAACAATCCAAGAGAAGATATCTGTATTGAAGATAAAGTGCGGCAGAGACAGCCTGCTTTATGGCGGCTCAGATCAGATGCATAGCTGCCCCGCAGCGTGAACTAGCGCTGAAGGTATTAAGGGGTATGCTAAGATGATGTGTCAGAATTTAATTTAAATCCTCCCACAATCAAAAGGACCAAATATTTAAAATCATTAAAAACATTAAATTTCAATTGATGTCAACAGAGTTTTGTTGTCTAAAATGGAAGTGGTGGAGAGCTACATAAAAATGCAGTTAGCAATGCTGGGTGTTGGCCCCGTCTTTTATCATTGCCTCTTCACTCAGACAGAGGCACATCTCGGTCTTTGTAAAGACTCAGTCCTGCTTCTGCTCACTCTCCTCATGGTTTTTGTAAGGAATGTTAAGTCTGGCTTTCAATATACAAATCATGCAGCGAGGGCAATGTCTGCATTTCAACCACAACTAAAATGTTAAACTGAGACTTCGACTTTAGCTCTACCAGAATTTGTACACAAGAGAGTAGCAAGTAACTGATAACACAGTGATAGAAAATGGATTTTAAAAAATAGTGGTTTTTTCCCTTGTATGATGCTAAATTTCCAAAGAGTAAAGCATTGACCAGCTATCCATTACAAACAAGACACAGGCATTTCAGACAAAGGATTTTGGTGTTACTATTAATCATTATTTGTGTTGTGACCGGGGCCCTGAAGACCTCCTAACACCAGGTCACTGATAAATCAGGCACAACAAATACCAAGAATTCATAGCTTAAATGCACAAAAGAGCCACGAGAAAGAGCTGTCTCATAAAAGCAACACAGTGAGCTGCTGTGGAGAACATTCAGCCTGAACGTTGCAGTGTCAGCCCCTGCCTGTGCAGTGTGGTCGCTCTCCAGACCTAAGCTGTGGCGAGGCTTCAGGGCCAGGCTTAACTTATTTGCCCAGCTCAGGGCTGAGAAACATGTCTGAGTGGTTTGGAGGTGTCGCAGCAGTCTTTAGTATGGTGCAGTGCATTTGTGCACCCAGGGCACATCCAGAAGTGGACTCTGAAACCCCTGCAGCCAACCTGCCTCACAAGATCTGCCCCAGGCTGCATTCACCTTCCTGCACGCGTGTGTGAAAAACACCCCTGGAGAAAATTGAAGTCACAAACAGACATTTAAAGCTGGTCCCGAGTGTTTGTGGCCAGTAGAGGAAAACAAAATTAATCTCAGCAACGTTGCTCAGGATGATACCTGGAATTTTGCTTTTAAAGGTTAGAAGGTAAAAAACACTGCTTTGCTGCTTGTAGGAAGGAGAGTTTAGCTGTAAGGTCACTTTGTTTTCACACTCTTGGAAATGTTACCTCCACCCTTCACAGGGAATGTAAATCAAGTAAAAAACCACCCAGCAGGGTTATCAGGGTAACACTAAATCAACACCAGCTGCAACTGCTAGGGATGAATGTAAAATTTACAGTGAGGCATATGTCTATTGCTACTGAGCGATTAACAGTCTTTTCAATTAAAACATGCAAAGACCAAGATTTTTTTTTTTTTTTTTTTTGGTGGTCTGAAGAAAGGCAGACCCGGAGGCCAAACTCATCCAAGTTTTCTATTCTGTGTTCATGTTGTCTCTTAATTAAGACCATATTACTAAGCTCGAAGAGGATAAAGAGGAGGGCAAACTTTCCATTCACCAGTTTTAAAAAACTGCTGACTAGAATCTGCATATATCATCTTGTTATTGAAAAGTATAAGTAAAAGATGAGAGAAAATTATGTGTGATATGGGATGTTTAGGTGACAGGCAGCTCATTGTAAGAGATGTGGGTCCTTTTGAATAGCACCGTAAATGAGATCCCAGAAAGACAAGGACAAAGGCTCGGAGAGAGCACTTAGACTAATTAGGCAGAGAAATCCATTTCCCTTTTAAGTGAGTGCTTCCCTAAATGTGCAGAGATTTCCAAGTTGCCAAGTGCAAGCAAAGGATGGGGACTAAAGCTATCAGTTCATAATCTGCAAGGCATGGAATAACAGTGGTCCTCATTTTTCAAGTACTATTATTCAGTAGTTTGCTAAACCTGCTCATCACCTCCTCACTGCAGATTAATGGTATGGCCATAAAGCTTTTCATCCTGTGTGTGTAAATCGTAAAGGAAGGAAAAGAATGGCCTCAAATTTTGTTCTGTATTAGAAATTTACTAAGAAAGGACTGGTAGCCCAGATTTTTGCTTATCCCAAATTTACAGAGGAAATAAGAATCAAGGTAAAAGACACAGAAATAGTACTATGGTTTCTATAGCAATCGGCACTCCAGGATTGACGTGCCTTTCTGTGTGCACTTTATGTTGGCTGCAAGATATTAAAGGCAGGATCCCTCTCAGCTAGCTTCAGCTCTTTCACTGCCTGTCATTCATATGTTATTACCCTTATAAATGCACATGAAGATTTTCAGGATCTTCCTACAGGAGGGAGAGAGAGGTGTCTCCAAATTTTGCTTTACCTTGTCCAAGGTATGTTTCTGAGATGGGCTGGTGATCACTCTGGAGGGTGAATCTGTCAACTTCTTGTCTCCCACTGACTACAAAGGGCAACTGGTGCAGGTTAGGAGAGGTGCTTCTAAACAGACTTAGGTAGCTATTGTATGAGAAGTGATTCTGCACCTGTCATCAGAAATCTCAGAAAATTTTGTACCAAAAGTCTGTGCAGTTACTTGTTTTTGATCTCTTTCTCTGTTATAGCCAAGACTAAAGGAGGGACATTGAAAGAGGGAAACTCAAGGAAGGAGAACATGACTAATTTTTTGTTGCTCCTTTATGAGCTGAGTAGGCAGACAAAATTTATTGCCTTGGATGTTATGTGGAGTAACCAATGATTAAGCTGGGCATCTTTGGTGCAACTTTGTGTACATTTTTGTAGATAAACAGTTCAGCTTTCTTGGAAGCTGGGGGTATCAGCTGAATGGAAAATGCTTCTCAGGTCCCACCTCTCTACCTGTTCTGTCAGCATTTCCCTGACCCTCTGAAGAGCCTTTATTTGCAACCATGTTAGAGGGTTTATGCAGACCATGTCTTTGCCAATGGTTTTTGGTATGTTTTTCTGCATCCCAGCAATAGTAGCATGTGTTAGCGATGAAGAAAGAGCAATGGGGTTTTCAGAAAACCATAGGAACAAGAGTGTGGACCCGCGGTCTGTGGGTCATCTTTAATCTGGTTGCTGTCATATATTACAGCCTGGGCTTCAGGGGTGTTGCCCATGCTAGCTGCATTGACCAGCATGAATATAATAATATAGTGAAAGACTAACTAAAAAGTTTGCAAGAAAGGTGAAGTGAGAAGAAACAGAAAGTAATTGTTCTTTCGAAGGAAAAAGCCTGAACTGTTCCTCATCTCCCTTTTCAGAGCCAGCTCCTCTGTAGAAGAGTAGGAGTGGGAGCAGGGAATGATGAGCCCTGCTCCTTCCTACGTCTCCAAATATAGGAAGAATGTGTAGGATCGTAACATTGTTTTAGGAAGGATTTGGTACTTCTGGGCTTTAGTCCTTGGAAGTAAAGGAGCATTTCATCCATTTGAGGGGGAAAGCAAAACCTTTTGCCAGTATGGCAGCTTTCTACAGATAGCATTCTAGATAGTCTGAAGAATAATGCAGTGTCTTAGTAACATATGAGCCAAACAAATGTATTTTTTTTTGAGCATAAGATCTGCCAGACTCTTGCCAGTGGTGCTTAACAGGCAAATTGCTTAACAATTAGAGGAGGGGTCCTGCAACTGGGATCTGTGCAGGTGCAGGCTTCTGGGTATAGGCCAGGCAGATTTTGCAATACCACTGGCTACAATTATTTTTAAAGGAAAACATGATGGGATTGTATTTGAGTTGTTTTTGTGTGTTAGATTTATATACATGTGCTTGTAAGTATGTGTGGGCATGTGTGAATATAGGTACAAGTGTGTTTCAACTATACATTGGCAATAATTGGAGCAGCATGAAGGTATTGCTGGGGTTGCTGGTGATGAATTAACCCCAAGGGACGGAGTTTAGTTTGATGACTCTGAAACAAAACAAAGCCATCCTCAGCACTGAAAATTAACAGCACATGGCATGTTGAAATAACAGACTTTAGAAACTCAACAAAGTTGTTTTGTGTTTTCAAACAGCATGGGATAATGTGAGCACAAAAGCATACTGCAAGCATAAGCTGTGCATGGGTCAAGATAACAATCTCAGCTGAATTTCTCCCTGCATCTGGACAGGACATCAAGTACACATGACAGTATTTTTCAGTCTTAGAAGCCTGTGGACTTCATTTGCTTCCACAGCCAGCAAATAGGAAATGTAAAAAGTTACTTATCTGTGATTTTTATCAGACTGTCTTAACTGCAATACTATGAGACCTAGCTGTAGACTAGATTTTGGTGACAGATGTCCTGTGCTTTGCTGTTATGTAAAAAAGCCACCTTACCTTCTCTGTCAGCTGCAGTATCCGGCTATAATTAGAAGAAAGAATATCTGTCAAACAATTGGTTATGCACATTTTCATTGATTTCCTGAGACAATTCCACTCTTGTGCCACTTCTGAATCTCTCTGTGATTTCTTCATTTTCTCATTTGGGGAAACCTTCTGATTAATTAAACTCCAAAATCTTGAAAAAAACTCTGTAAATATATGTGGTAAGGTTTATTTCCTCACACTTGTGAGATACCAGTATAAGTGACACACGGTATTTTCAAAATATGTCCCATAAATTATATAGCATCATTGCTACTGAAATTAAACAAAACAGACCAACCAAACAAAAAAACCAGATGAGTATCTTTCTTGAAAATTTAGTTATGGTGGGAAGAAGGACTGTACTAGTACATGAATGTTGTAAGCCTATTTTGCTGGTTGGTCATGCTTCAAGCAGATTAAGATTGTGAAAGATTGTGCTGGGTTCAGCCAGGA
>NW_010260816.1:0-9070 GCF_000690775.1 Eurypyga helias
CCTAACCATTCTGTGATTCTATATTAAAAATTATGTGGTCGGTGGGACAACAGGCAGGACTTACTCAGAAAGAAAGAAAATCCTATCAATAGTTTAGATGAGAATGGCATGAAAATGACAAAACTGCCAGTGGTGTCTTAGTAGAGATATTAAGTATATACAAGGTCATTCAATAAATATTTCTTCTCTGTATGTGAAAAAATTATATTCACAGTTCTTCATGTTGCTGAATTCCTTTGTGTTCTATTAGTAACCAAAGAGGGTGTTTAGCAGCAGTTGTTAAACTTATATATCTTTGTAACTCACAATATCAGGATAGTAAAAAGACTGTCCCAAGGGCTGTCCAGATTATTAGTTTTAGTTTTAGGTTAAAATTTATATCACTGACTGAGTCTCAGAGGGCTAGGGAAAACCTGCTTTGTGTTGGCCATGGCGATTATTAATAGTTGAACAATTTATGGAGGGGTGTGATGAGTTTTCCACCAACTGAAGTCTTTAAATAAAGATGTGATGTCTTAAATATGTGTTCTTTTTCAAATATATTATGGGCTCCTTGAGGAAATTAACAAGTGAGATGATGTGGGTTCTGTTAAGGGGATCACACAGGGGATCATCACTGATACTTTTGACCTTTAAGACTATAAATCTGGAAACCTTAACTGTTGCCACACTGGACCATTTCAGGCTGAAGTTTCTAGAGGGTCTCAGATAAACAGTGCTACGGGTAGTATGATTGAATAAGTCTCGGTGTTCATATTTCAGAACGTCTATCTGTCGCTATCAGTTTAATTCCAGGATGAAACCCTAAGGCTTCATATATACAGAGACTGTATTTATGGTGCATCTTCTATGGTACCTACTGATCATGACACCAGGACTTGGATAACTGTACTAAAGTTACCAAAAACATACTTGAAATGCTATTAAAATGTATACAGCTGTCACCACTGCAGGTAGTTCATGAGTTTCTGTCTGCCTTGTAAAACAGGGTTCAAGAATTATGTTTTTATTTGTCAAACCACGCTCTAAAAATAATTTCCCTTCATTAATTTTTCATTATAGCTATGATGCAATGCTATTGCTTCTAGTTCAGACTTGGACTCATTTAAACCCAACATCCAGACTCAAAATTAGCTTATTCACAGACAAAAGCTCTGCCTGCTCTTAGTGACTGTACCACTGCCCTGCTGCAGTGTCTGTGACACAGCTAACTCTAGTGTCCAGGCTAAGAGGAGAGCAGGATATCCTGGGAAACAAGGAGTTGAACTAATAATAAAGGAATTACTGCCACAGGACCCGAAACATCTTCTGATCCCTTTGTAGCCCCATGAGGAGTGACAGGGAGGGAAGCACTCACGTTGTACCGTCTGGACACTGAATTGGCGGCGGGAACAGCCAGATGAGCTCTGTGCATCACTGGTGGCGTGGTGGGAGAGCGGGATGCTGGTCGGCCCTGGGAGCTGCACAGCCGCACCCAAGTGAGGAAGACTTGCTGGATCACCCCAGCTCCACGCAGAGCCAACATGCTCTGGGATGACTGCATGTGTTGACTAGTTTACAGTGAATCAGTAAACCATCTTGAAGTGATGAGGTCTTGACTGTAGAAATTTTGGGGTGGATATTTCAGATACAGCACTCACGTTTTAACCCCTATGTCATGCGACTGCTAAGAGCAAGCAAAACTTCTGGAGATTCTGCCATGGTATCTCTGCTTATGTGATGGGAATGTACAATTAATGGATAGGAAATTTTGAAGGGATATGCAATTGGGAAAAAACGTAGGTGACATTCTTTCATCCTAGCACACCAAGGGTTTAGTCCATGTATGGTATTCCTTTTCTATTAACAAGCTAAATTTTTTAAGTAATTTTGAAATGTCTTTCTCAGCCCTTAAAAATGTTTATTTTATCAAAAAGTCAAATATTTCTCCTAAGAGGTTTAAATATTATGCCTTAAAATCTATCTGTATCTATCTATGTATTCTGAACCAGTTGGGGTGTTTATCCTGCTCCCCATCCTTGCCTGAGACACCTCTGGTGGGCTTCTTTGCTGGCTACTGGCCAAGGCCCACCCTGGTCCTACAGTTTTCTGTCTCCTCCCCACGCACAGATCTGCCCACTGCTGCTCTGTATTCCCTCCGTGGCTCAGGAGCAGCGTGCTTCATCAGCAGAAGAGGGCTACTCACCGGGGTCAGGGCGAGCTCAAAGCACAATAGACACAGCGACAAGCATGAGAGGAACTGTAATTCTGTTTGTATCAGTTCTACTTGTGCAAGTGGCTGCTAGACATACTTCCCCCTGAAAACGTTGGCATCAGCGGTATTACCATATGGCTAAAGAGTGTCTAAAAAGGAGATTGATGGCATTTGTGGTAAGGCTACAGCCCACTGTGTGGCAGAGACCTGAGACCCCCACTCTAGCACTAACCTGGCTGGGGAGTCCTGTAGTGCCAAGTTTCTCCTGCCTCTCCGTCTCTGAAAGTATTTTTAATAAGGGATGAGTTTTTAGCCTGAGCACACAAGTGGAAAGTCTGGGCTTTCTGGAGCTGAGCTGGCACAGACAGACAGCACTTCTGGCTCCAGAGCCCGCACGAGTGGGACCAGCTCAGGTACCTCCGATGTAACGTACAGGCCTACGACCTTTGACTTATCCCCTGTATTCATGGTGTAGGGCCACTGCGATGCTGTCCTCTGGATGACAGGGGCTGGCCATTGTCTCTGGCAGTCAGGAAGACAGAGGTCAGCATCTCTTTCGAACAAAAGAAAGTGCACCCAATGTTTTCAGGACTATTCTTACTCCTATTAAAAGCCAAATTTGCAGCGTCACTCAGACGAAAGAGCACATTTTGATTCCTGGCTGTGAACGAAGTAAGGAACGTAAGACCTCCCCCTCGTAGAGGGAGTGTTGTCACCATGATACCCCAGGGGTTTCCTTTCCACTCTTCCTGTGCCCAGGGCTGTAGCTGAGCAGTGACTGGTGGGTGTCATGTCAGTCTTGGTTCACTGCACCACAAGTATCGGATTGTGTAGAGAGATCTCAAATGCCCTGGATGCAGCAGAAACTATAAAAAGCCAACAAATCCAAGGTATATGTGGGCTTTCTGCCCGCAGGGATCACGTGGAAATGTATGTCTGTTACCTTGCTTTGGGAGACTAGTGCTGATATTGAGACATTTTTCACAGTGCTTAGATTCATGCATGAAATATTTATCCATTTGGAGGAGCAGTCAGATAAATCATGAAGGTAATCCTACGGTGATGGGATCTGAGAAGACTCTATAACACTTGCTCTACAGGGCTTGCAGCACCATTCATTGTGCATTCTGGGCCCGAGTTTTGTAGGTAGCCAATATCAGGGGTCTTAGCTTGAACACATCAGCATGCTTTAAACCTGCCTTAAGCTGTAGTTCCTCTGAAATCCTTTGCTGTTGATAAATTTCTCATTCTGTTGCCCGTGAGCAAGAGTAGCAGCTTTCTCTGTGACATTCACGTTCAGTTATAATCAGATCATAAAAGTAAAACATCACATGCAATATGTGAAAACACCTCTTTCCAGACAACTTGGAAATACTCTGCCAAGTACTTTGAGGATGTTCTGGTAAAAAAATATTGGTATAAAAATGATTCGTCCAAGAACTTTTGATGAACTGCCACTAAGAAGCACTTGAGCCTGTGTTGTTCTTGGTGCTGAACGGCAGGTAGCCAGCAGCAGGTCCATACTCCACTGTGGCCCCATTACACAAGCACTTTGGTGCTGAGCCAGGACAAGTTCCATTCACCAAGGAGCACACATTGGGCTTTTGTAAAGCTCTGAGTACTACAGAAGGTAAAAAACCTCCCGGGTGCATCCTTGACATGTTTGGGTCAGTACGTTCCACCGGTTTCAAACAACCAGCATGGTTGGCAAATACAGGCCTGGGCATGAAGTGATGTAAAGAGATCTGAAATATACAGCAGCCAAATGCCAAATTCTCCATCCAGTTTTGTGAGGCAGGCCTGTGTACAAAAGCAGGGCTGTGAGTAACCATGGTATTAACATATATAGAACAGATGACATGATTTTGGCTGTCTGGTCTAATTCCTTGCCAAGTTTCCAGTAGTTTAATCATGATATAATTTGAAATAATTAAATCAGTTGTGTTATTTTTAGAACTGCTTTTTCATCTCTAGGGCTATGAAAACCATCACAGCAATCATAGCTAGAACAATTTTTATAATAACCTATAATTTTATGTAATCAAATCTACAAACTCCTCTGTAAACAAAAATCACCAAAACAGATTACTAAGTGGTGGTCCTGAACTCTGTCCCAACAGTTGTGCCATAGGGTGATGTGTAACCATGGGTCTAAACTTGTGAGTTTTTGTAAAATTGGTGTGTATGTTTAAAACCCGGCCTGTGTCTAGAATTAATTTTTTAAAGCCATGTTGCATCTTCCTTCAGATTCCTGCCCGAGGAATCTTCTTGACCTAAAAGTGTCAAAAATCTAGATTTGATTTTCTAACCTGATCATTTTTTGACTTAAACCAATACACAAACAAAACACAGACAGTACGAGGGAAAAGTGTGGGTTGAACAGAAATGCAGGGACATACGTTTCCCATTTGGCTTGGTTTGTTAGAAAACACTAGGTTCTTGACTTCTGCCTTATGAAAAAAACAAAATAATTGCATATGATGGAAATTTACAATCTAGACCTTATTCTGCATTTCTTGTGCAAATTCCTTGTGAGTTTTAGCACAAATAATAAATAAAAGGCAAGAACTGGACTCCCCACTTTTCTGAATTCAATTCCTTCTAATGTCTTCAAGTCTAAACAACCATGACATGAATCCTTCTAATGGATGGACATGTGCAGAAGTACAAGTTTAGCACTTCCATTTTAAACTAAAGGAACTCTCTGGCTTCAGCTAGCGAGAGCCTGGGTTTTGTTCATCAGATTTTTCTCCTATTCTTAAAATTGTATTTCTATTCAGTTTCAGCTGAATATGTTTTTGATTTGTCCAAACAGCAGATGGCTATCATAAAGAGTCTGTATTTAACTTGGCGCTTTCCATTCCACATTCCTTTACTATTCATAGCACAGCAGTCATACTCATCTCCAGTACACATAAAAGGAGGCAGTTCGACTTGCAGCTGCAGATCTCCTCAAATGTTTGAATAATTACAAAGTCACTTGCAGCATTATATACTTTTTAATGTCAAGAAGATCAGATACTAGGTATAGTGGTTGGGTATTTTTTTTGATTGCTACCACTCATGAAACGAGAGAAAGTGGGACAGAAATTAAAGCTGTATCTGTAGTAAGGAACCTCTACAATTAAAATTAGAACCATGTAAAGACCATGTTGGTACAGGGAGAGTGGGACTATACATAGGCAGAAAAATTTGCTCTTGAAGACACAAACTGTCAAGCAACACGAAGAATAAAATATTCACCTGAATGAAAAATAAGACTACCTAAAATGGGTAAGAATAAAGGCATCTATGCTAGGGCAATGTTTTTTTATTACTGGAGCTTCACAAGGAAGGATTTGATCCTTTTGCTATTTGTAAGCCACAATTTTTTTTCTTCAGCTGGTCACAGATAGCAGAAAATGTTAAATAAAACCAATATTCTATTGGTTTCAAACTTCGAACGTTTTTGTTCAAAGACATTTTTCTTTGACAGAAAGTATTGTTTCTACTTACTATGTTTTCAAGCAGGTATAGTGAGTAATTATTATTTTTTCTTACAGTTTCAAACATGCAACACACTTCTAAAAAGTAATCTCTCAAGGGTTTTTTGTATACAATCCTAAACTGTGGAAATAGGTTTGTTTGGTTTTTTTCTTTTCTTGATAATATCCTTCAATTTATATGCTTTTCCAAAGACTAAGGGAGAAGAATTTAACCTCAAAAATTAGAAAAGAAAATTTTTGGTACATAAATTAAATTTCCAGAAGACTCATTAACCTGTATATTGCTTCTTTAATGATTACGACTATATATGACAAATGTTTGTTCCTTAGAAATACAACTCCTCCTACCGAAGTAATAAATGTGCTTTATTTTCAGTATGTTATCAAATAGATTTTTTCTCATGCTGTGACGAGACTAAATTTTCTACTGTTCAAAAAGCCCAGCTTTCCAATGCATATGTAGCTGGGAGCAAGCACTCTAACATTTCACATCAAACATTAAACTCTGCATACTGATAAGTATGTACAAAATATTTTCCTTCACTGTAATATAAATACAGCCACATGCCTAGTACACTCTACAGCATTGCTTGAATGACATTGTTTTGTTATATGAATGATTTTATCTCACCAATAAACTATGGACAAGACTCTTAATTCTTTCCCACCGAGTTCTTCATCTCAACAACCAAAATGCCATCGTGGCAGAAAAGCGCAGACAGGTCTTTGTTCTCCACTCCATTAGGTAATTTGTATTGTCTGGTAAAACTTCTGGATACGAAACCGTGTTCGTCCATCCTGGGTCCGTGCTGAGCTTTGATCAGGAGCCAGCCTTCAAAAGTCTGAATAATGATATCTTCGGGGCGGAACTGCACAACGTCCAGCAAGACCTGAAAGCGCGTGTTTTCCTCCTCCTGGCCGCTATTCCCAGCCCCAGCTGTACTTTCCACGATACACCTTCTGTTGCTCAGGGCAGCTGTAGAAGGGCCCGGCAAAGCATATAAAGAGTGATCCAGTTTGTGTGCTTCCAGCTCTTGGACAGCAAATTGCTCTTGATAGCGTACGGGAGTTTCCACCCAGTGTCTTATAACAGCATCCGCCATGGTTGAGGCAGAACGAGAAGTTGCTGCTCCTGTGTCGCTCCGGAGAATCTGCAGAGTCAGAGCAAACTCTTCCCAGGCATATGCCTTACCCACCGACTAGTTGTCGGTTGATGTCGCCTTTCACTTTTAGCACAGACAGAGCTTAGCATCTCATAGGGCGTGCATGCTCCAGTGCTGGAGGATTTGTTTCATCTTTTATCCACTAACAATAGAGCACTATTTATAGGGCTGGGGTCTTGAGTGGCTTCAACACGTGCACAGCTTTCATGCACAGGTAGCAGAAGCAAAATTTTAATGGAATTCTGATTATTGCAATATATTTGCTGTTTGTCATTATGAATTCTGAGCAGATTAATAATGTGAAAGATTTGCTAATTCAAATGGAAGTGTAATGGCTCTGGTTTTCCAAGGGATACGTGGCAACAGATACACATTCTGCATCTCCTAACTGAAACACAAAGTTACCAAGGGAGGTGTTTTAATTAGCTTGACAATAGGAAAGGAGCAGATTTCAGGTTAGGTAAACTACAAAACCATCAAGTGCATTGTTGTCAAAGTTGTATATAGGTGACATACAGGCATGGTTAACCATGTCATTGGTGGGAGGAGGGAACCGTAACCAACCCTGCCCAAAGAAGGGGTGCCTGAAGGTCTGAGTCTGCGATCTTAGTGACCTACAAACAGAGTCTTCTGCAGCATGTCAGGGAGTCAGACTGAAGAGCGCAGGGAGAATTACAGTGAAAGCTCATGTTTCACAGCTTCCAGGAGAGGACAGAGTTATTTTTCCCCTGCAGAACAATAAAGACAACTCCAAATCCTTAATGCTATGCCATTGTCCCAATAACTTTCATCTTCTAGGGTTCAACAGCTTGAATCTATGATCCCATCTACAGCCTGTGTCTGGGGAGCAAGACAGATGACCTCAACGGCTCTCTGTGGTGTAATCTTCTTGCTACTCTGTGACCTCAGGGCAAACAACGCCTACATGTGTTAACAGTTTGGTTAACAAGACCTAAGAGGAAAGTGCAGTGAAAAGGGAAAAGCATTTCCAAATTTTTGTATGTTTGCTAGAAGATCCCCTTAGCTGGATTTGGTAATATAAAGCAGAACGCACTGATGGCATCTGATAGTCCCTCAGTTGCGCTAAGGCTAGAAACAATCAAACAGAATACTTTTATTCCTTATGTTAGGCTGTTGTTGTTCACAACTCTGTCTCTCTCTTGTCCTTACGTCTTGAATTACCATGAAAGTGGCAAGTCAGTTTATACAGCATCTTTGGTTGCTAATGCACCTGGGAAGAAAGAGGCATTTGAATTTCGATAGCTATCAGAAATGAACTTCTGTACTGAGTCGTTAGCAGAGCAGGATTACCAGACATATCAATAATTAAAGTTCTAAGGTTGCTATTTTATTTTAAATTCTTGAAGGCTGCATTGCAAAGTAAGGAAATTTTTGAAGGTAGATCAAAGGTTCAGGATAACATGCATCAATGGCCAACCATTTAATCGGGTATTGTGGAAAAGGAGACTTATGCTGTTTTATTTAACTACTGGCTCTTCTGCTGTCAAACTGTCCTCCACAAATCATTTAAAAATGCAATTCCAAATGTATGGCTTGCTAAAATAGTGATAAAAATAACCTGGAGTGTTGCCAATTGTCTGTTCAGCAGCTGTTTTCTGTTTTGCTAGCCAATTATTCACTTGATGAGGAAACTTTAACCTTGAAGTGAAGCAGTACGCCTAGTTGGTTGTGATATGCTTTCAGAAATTGCTGAAAGTTACTGCTGTCCCTACTGAGTTCTGTGATGACAGCCTGACTTACCTTACTTCAGTTTTGCACTTCATTAATATGTGTACTGTGCAGGAATACCACATTCTTTTAATTTTTATTTTATTTTAATTATTCCCATCCTTTCTGGAAAAAGGTAAACTTGCATATACTTACAATTTAAATGAAAACAGAAACCACCACCTCAGTGCAGCTCACTGTGGGACAGCTATATCTATTGGAGAAACAGCTGCATTAGTCTTTTAAATGCCTATGTTAAGCAAACTTGGCACTGCCTGTCTGGCCTAATTAACAGGAAAGAAGATTTGAATACCCTTTAAATTCATGTCATGGGCAAAGCTCTACAGAAGTTCATAGGATCCCTTTCTACTTTGCGGGACAAGGAATTGGCAAGATTTGGTAATGAAGCCATGTAGCCTCTTCTCTCCCCAGCCCTGGTCCCTCTACTCTCTCTTTGCCACCTACAGGCTCAGCAATTACAATCACAGAATCTTTTAGGT
>NW_010260817.1:0-6302 GCF_000690775.1 Eurypyga helias
CGGGCGCAGTTGGGGGCGGGAAACGCTTCTCAGGGTTTCCGGGGGGGCAGCAGACCCGTCCTCAGGCTCGTCTCTAAAACCAGACCGCTCCTCCGCAGGTACTACGTGCAGGGGGTGTGTCGGGAGGGCAGCAAGTGCCTCTTCTCGCACGACTTATCGACCAGCAAATCCTCCACCGTCTGCAAGTACTACCAGAAGGGCCAGTGCGCCTATGGAGCTCGGTGCAGGTACAGTCCTGGCTCTTCGGAATAGCGGCTTCAGGGGAACTGGGTGTAGGAATCATGCGCAGGCAGCTTCAAACTCCAGGGAATCAAAGAGCAGGAAAAGATAAGATGACAAGGGGAACGACGTGGTATATTAAAGATGAGCTTTTTCTCCCGGTAGCAGAAGCAGCTTACGGACGCAGCGTTCCAGTGCTGCCCTGTCTTGGCTTCAGCAGTTGTTTTACTCAGTAGAAATGGAACTTTAGGTTGACGTATGGGTGTCATCCAGTTCTTCCTGTAGTAAGGACTATTAAACGCAAAAACCAGAGCCTCCGATGTGCAGCTCCACGTGACACGGCACCTGGCGGCGTGGCTTGCTTTCCGTGCGTCTGAGGTGCCTGGAAGCGGGCTGTGTTCCAGCAGTGCTTTGCTCGGTTCTCGCGATGCAGCCTGTAGCCTTCTTGGGGCAGGTTCTAACACACAATTCTGAGGACTTTCAGTTCAGTCTTACACCAAAGTGGTGTTCTCGCGCTCCCAGGTTTGGTGGGAAAGCTGAACAGCACCACACCTTTTCCTGAAGCCTTCTGGTTAAAACTCCTTGAGGAACCCTCTAGTAAATACTACGCGTTAGTTCCTGTTGTTGCATTCCATCAGAGTAGTGCCACATGGCAGCCCGTGGCTCCTTCGTGGAAAACTGCTGGCGACGGATGAGAAGCCTGTGTTTGTACCTTCACCTGGCGACAGCAGGGCATCTCGTGGCATCGCTCTGATTGCAGTGGCTCAGTTGCATCTCCTGTCCTTTGCTCGGTTCGTGGTACCAGAGCTGGATCAGGAGGGTGAACATGGGTGATTCCTGCAGCTTCTGTTAGCTGCTCCCGGGGAACTGGTAACGGGTAACGATGCTGACGGCCGCGTTGCTCGCAGAGGCCGCGTCACACGCTGACTGGGCTGTAACGATGGCCGCAAAGTGTGTTGCTGGTTTACTCCTGCTGTTTTGCTGGAGTTGAGAGCGCTCGATGGACACGAGCGATTCGCGCCTCTGGCACCTCTGTGGGCACCGAGTGCAGGACCAGAAACGGATATGGGGAGTATATTTTGTTACCATCAAAAAAAATTTAGCGTGCAGGTGTGGCTGTGGCTTTACTGGACCAGCCTCTTGATGGCCCTGATAGCTTCTGCGCTGCTGCTGGGGTGTATTCCATGGCTTTGCTGGATGTTTCGAGTCCTGCACGCAAATGCTGCGTCTCCTGTGCCATGGGAGCATAAAGTGTAAGTGTTGCTGCTTGTAAGGGGAAACCGGGATCACGGAACGTCACTCCTTCCTGCGCAGTGTTTTCTGAGAAATGCCAGCAAGGCCGTTTGTACGAGGGATGAGGAATCTCTCATCTAATATGCACATCAATAATGTTCTTTCCGGGATGCCGGCTGTCTTTGGAGCAGAACATGCAGGTGTGCTTTCAGAGGCACCCGTTTTGTGAGACGGGGACCTTTCAGTCTGGCTTCGAGAGCGGCTGAGCTGGCAACTCAGTCAGCTTGTCAAACCACCCTTTAAAAAACGCAAAACGTAGCTGTTGAGTTTTGTTTTGTTGAAATACTCCTCAGGGGAGCCGTGCCGTGTTTAGCCTTGGTAACGGTCTGTCTTCTTCCTTGCTCAGGTACGATCACGTCAGGCTTCCCGCTCCGGGGGGTGCCACGGCCCCTGCGCCACCACCCCCCCTTCCATCGGCAGCGCTGCACAACCCTCGCCATCCTCCGGAGCACGCGCCGATCACCAGGAGCAAACTGCACGAGCCCGGCAAGCGGGAGAAGAAGACGCTGGTGCTCAGGGACCGAAGTGAGTGGGAGCGGTGCCTGACAGGCGTCGGGTGGCTCTTCTTTCATTGCTTTGGTGGCCTGGCCAGCTGGCTTTTAGCCTGGCATTGCCTTAAGGATGGATTTTGTTGAGGAATTTTTGGTTCTGGTGGTGGTTTGGTTTGGTTTGGGGTTTTTTTGGTTAAATTGCCTCTGCCCCTCAGATAGTTTTGGGCGTTTAAGTGGCTGCTTTGTGCCCCGGTACCTGGCAGGGGCTCTGTGGAGGATTGTGCCAGCCCTTGGGAGCACAAGCATGGAGTCAGCTTTCCACATCTGACGGCGGGGGGAGAGGAGCCGAGCCCCCCGTCGCCTGCACGCCGTTGCCACAGCTTCCCCCGGTGCAACGAGTGGGCCAGTTGCCCTCGTGTGAAACGAGAGGATGTTTTATCCTACTTGCGAACAGAAAACAGCTAAAGAGGCATTGAAATGGGGCTTTTTAGTAGGTGATTTGTAAAAATCCTTGATTTGTGAGCAAAAGGGGCTTAGAGTTGAGATTTTATTGAGAGGAAAACTTTTTTTTAAAAAAAATAACCCCAGTAATCATCAGAAAGAAAGTATATGGAGCTTCTTGTGCGGGCTTTGGGCAGTGTCTCCTGTGGTTCATACGATGTCTCTGTTTCCCGAGATCTGTGTGGCTTGAATGAAGAAAAGCAGAAGCCCGGTGCCACGAGCGACACGGTCTGTTGCAGTGACCAAAGCGAAAATCTGGAAGTGAAGCCCCATTCGTATTTGGAAGCTATTTGCAGCGGGCTGGAAGATCTGGTAGCTGGGAGCTCCTGCGCTGACGGAGAGCAGCTCTGTCCTTACGCTGCGGCGGGAGCATGCCACTTCGGAGAGCGCTGCCTGTACCTCCACGGAGACGTGTGTGAGATATGTGGGTTGCAAGTGCTTCACCCTTTTGACCAGGAGCAGAGGAAGGCTCACGAGATGGTAATAGTGCCATGGAATCAGCGCGGGATCTGGTTTGCCGTTTGCTCTGCAATCCAAAGACGTGTTTGTAGAGGAGCCTCTTGTTCCAAAGAGCTTTTGTGTTATTGCTGGTCTAGCTGTAAACCCATTCCAAGAGCGGTCTGTTCGAGCATCATTGGTAACGATGGGGCAGATGGCCTTTCACAGCAACTTCATCTTTCCCCCCTTTCATCCTTATGGGATGGGCCTGCAGAAATGTCGGCTTAGCTTGTGTGACACCTCAGTGGTGCGTTACGTGCAGTGGGGAAGAGGAACCTTGGGCTGCTGGTGCATTCTGTGAGATCGCCCAGCCACCTCTCCAGGTGTCCCTTCTTGGGGGAGGCGGATTCCAGGGCAGGGTCAGGGAGGGACAGACGGAACAGGGTACAAAGACTTTGGAGCTGACCTGGAAGCAGGACGGCTGGAGGGACCGGGTGAGGAATTGGTTGTGTAAAGACAGGCTTGAGGGGCTGCTCTTTTCTCTGCCTGGCTACCAGATTCAGGTCAGGGCTGGTAAGGAACCAGAGTTCTTAAGGCTGAGGAGGAGGAAGATCAGCTGAATCTTAAGTCTCTCCAGAGTGGAATCCAAGGGGTTAAATATCTCAGTTTTTGCAGAATGTGCTGTTGTAGGAGTTCTCCCAGGAGGTGGTTGATAGCTGGCACAGTGTCTGTCACCGCTGCTGTCAGGTGCTCAGCTCCGGGAGCAGAGGTGTGCGTTGGATGAGAAGGTGCAGCAGTCGGAATGCTGCTATTAACATGGAATTACTTTGTATCTTTTTAAATTATTATAATAATTTACGGTGTTTTGAATTTATTTTACTTGTCAAGTCCTGGGACCTTTGAAAGTCAAGCGGTGGAGCTCAGGAGGTGCAACAGCAGCTCCCCTCGTAGCGCTGCGGAAGCGGGACTTGGTCGCTGCTTGCCGCCGCGGGGATGCGGTGCTGAGAAACGCTGTAGGGAAGAGCCCAGTTCCTCCAGTTCCGGGGGTAAAGCTTAGTGCCTGGTGCATGAGCGTGGCCTTCCTGCGAAGCAGAGTAACACCGTGGTGTGACACCCGTTCCGGCCCTGAGTGAGGTGGCTTTAGGGGCGTCTGGAGCATCTCCTTGTGCAGCAGCACGACAGAGAGAGAGCAAGGGGTACGTGGGGAGCGTTCGGGCCGTTCTGCTTCTGGTGCTCCAGAAGCTGCAGGGAACGCTGAACAGCTGAAATATCTGACTGAATTTGATGTTCTTAGAATGAGGTTATGGGGCTGAAGGGTAGGAAGGATGCTGTTAATCAGCCTCCCTTAGTTGTCCTGTAGTAGGTCCCCTTCCTGGACGTTTGTTGCCCGAGGAGCGGGTGATGTACGGACCGCAGTAACCAGTGCTGTCTCTCCCGTGGCAGATGTGCATGGCGACATTTGAGCATGACATGGAGAAGGCCTTTGCCTTTCAGGCAAGTCAGGACAAGGTGTGCAGCATCTGCATGGAAGTGGTGTACGAGAAACCGTCGGCCTCCGAGAGGAGGTTCGGGATCCTTTCCAACTGCAACCACACGTACTGCTTGTCATGCATCCGGCAGTGGAGGTGTGCCAAGCAGTTCGAGAACCCGATCATAAAGTAAGTTGGGGTTAACCAGAGTCTTTTCTCTGTGCCTGTGTCGGGGACGGGCTCTCCCGTGCGCTTCGACGGTGACAACGGATTATGCGGCTGCCGGCGTGAACGCAGCTGTTAACAAGACCTGAGCTCAGAAAGCCCTGCTCCAAGTGCTGGCAGATTCCAGAACGTTGGAGCACGGCTATGGGAAGAACTACCTCCAAGACCAGTAGGATGCATCGGGGGGGGAATCCTTTGGTTTAGCTACGTGCTGCAGCCCTGTATGGGGAGAGCTCGGCCCTGCGTCACTCGCGTTGCGCTGACGGTGGGGCAGAGTGCGCACGCGTAGGCTCTGCAACAGCTGAGGACTTGTTAACCTGGGTCCTTCTCAGCAGCTGAGCACAAAACCAGCAGCTCCTTTTTGTCTGTGTATGTGCTTAATTGCTGGATTTTCCTCAAAATGATAACTTGCTCAAGCTAAATGTCCCCGTAATCACACATTTATCTGTATCTGAGTAAAGGCCTCCATCTTCTTGTTCTGTACAAGATGTACTTCAGACATGCTGCTCCTCGGATGAGAGAATGTGAAACACCTGATTAGGGCCATTTCCATTTTTGAGCATGTTTGAAAACTCAAGTTACAGACATGCTGAGGGAAAGGTGGGAAGTATTCTCAGCCTTCTGCCACGTTAAGACTTCTCTGCACCAGAGTCGTTACGGGTGTGACTGGAGTGAACGTGACTGGAATGAAGGCTTGTCTGGGGTCAAGCTTCTGCCCACAGTAGGGACTGAGAGGGTTTATTTCCAGAAACAGTGCCCTGGAATCCAGTTTGAGTATGGATGAAATACAGTTTCTCCAAACGTGTGTTCTACATTTCTCCACGATGGTGAGCGTATGGGTCGTTGCAGAGTTAATCTGAAGGAGGGACCTGGCTGAGGTGTAGGAGCACTGCCTGCTGGGAGACAAGGTGTGTGGACGTAGGGGGAGTGGGTAGAAAGCCTTTCCTAGGCTTGTTGAGGTACCTGAAGTTCCCTATGTGGTTCCTGTAGAAATCCACCTCCTCAATCCACCAAGGGAACAACTCATCACTGCTGGTAGAAGTCAGATCGCGTTTCAGAAGGCACAGGCCTTCCCCTCTCCCCTCAGCTGGTTTGCCTTTCTGCAGCATGGGAGCTGCTCCCCCATAGCTACGGCCTCTTTCCGCTTAGCAGGCTTTGCAGACACGGGTCGCCTCCGCGTAGTGCGGAAACACCCGGTAGTTTTGTTGAAGTCTAAAAACAAACACAAGGTAGCGCGAGCCCTGACTGCACCGACCCGGATTGCTTCCACTGACACTAATACCGAGTGTGCACGCGTGCCGTACGAACACGTGAGGGGTGTCTGCTGCTTCCTTGGGAGAAACCATCCCCCTTTTCTTCGGGAGCTGCTGTTTCTGCCTGATTTACTGAGGAGTGTCACTCTCGGAAAGTAGCTGAGCACTGCTGTTTTGTCTTGATCCCTTCAGGTCTTGCCCAGAGTGCCGCGTGATATCCGAATTTGTCATTCCCAGTGCATATTGGGTAGAAGATCAGGAGAAGAAGAACGAGCTGATTGAAGCATTTAAGCAGGGAGTGGGGTAAGTTCCGTAACCACAGAAACTGTTTGCGTCGCCTGTAAGGTGGAGCCGCAGAGACTCAGCCAGTCTGCTAATGCTGGCTTTTACCTGTGCTGCTTAACATCTTTGTC
>NW_010260818.1:0-6943 GCF_000690775.1 Eurypyga helias
CAGTGTCGGAAAGGAGCTGAGGGGTGACCAGAAACTGCCAAAGAGAACGGGGGTGTTAAACTCGGGGCCTGCACGGGGCGGGAAATGCTGGAACTTCCACGGCCTCTACCAGCATTTGCCCTTAGTCGCATCAGGGAGAGCCTGTTGTTGCTGGCATACTCCAAGGTTTCACCTCTAACACATGATAGCGTGAGAAGTTATTCTAGGACATACTCTATTCTATAAAAGAAAGTACAGTTTTTATGGCTTGTTTTAATTCCTCCCTCCACTCCTCCCCCTTCGGATTTCTCAGTCTGTACTGTGGCAAACTGCTTCACATCCTGGCTAGAAATTGCAGTGTCTGGAGAGCATTGCAGTTGTAGCCATATGAGCAGCATTCAAAGCCGCTATGCTAAATCCGTGTTGAGAATTGCCATGCTGCAATCCTGGCTACATTCCCCTTGCTGGGATCTCTACGGGCAGCTGCAGGGGGTTCTTGGGTTTTCCCCATAACCTCATCTCAGTATGGTAGTTTTCAAACCTTCATCTTACAGACTACAGTTGTGTAAATGTGCTTTGTCTCTGGTGAACACAACGCTTCTCGGTTGTTAAACTGTAAATGTGGTATCCTTTGTCACTTTTGCACCTTGCTCCAGAAACAAGAAGTACGTCACTGTATGTTTAGACCTGACAATAGTGAATGTATTACATACCTGGACATCTACTCCTGCTGTCAGGTATGTCCCAAATAATGTACTACCTTTAGAGGAAGTGTTCACCTTTAGAGGAAGTGATGTATACATTTAATATGTATTTCATATGTTTTCATATATATATATTTCACACAAATTTCTTGGGTTTTTTTGCATTTCCTTGACTGCTGGTTCTTGCTATGCTGAAAGAGTCTTGAAGTGGGCTTTAAAGTGTGCACTGAAGTCATAATGCAGGCCACAAAGTTGCAGTCGTGCTTCTGTAGCCTGTCTTATGGTTGCTACAAGGGGGTGGCTTATTGCCTGTCAAACTTTTGTCTCAGCATCAAATGAGTGATTATTTTTGCTAGTGCTATCTAGGCACTTCTGAAATGCTTTTAATTTGGCCTCATGCCATCACTGACTAAAGCTTGGTAGCAGCATGGGACTACAGTAGGTTTTGGGTTAGACCTCACTAGACACAGGCAAGCTTGAACCTTACGTAGCTCTTGTGGAGAGCAGATAATGCAGTACTTTGAGTCCGTGAGTTAGAAACAGAGTAGTGCTACCTGTATTCACTTGCTTCTTGCAGCAGCCTCTGAAATAACAACCGATTTGCAATAATAATAAGCCCAAAGACATGCGAGCTCGAAAAGCACAGTATGTTGCAACATTATTTTAACATAAACTACTTTTTACTGCAAAGCGGTTGTGTTACGCACTAATGCACAGCTAATTAAGTATCATTCTCAAGCCAACCAAATGCTTTAACTCCAGAAGGTGGCCTACATGAGAAGGCAAGAGGCAAATTGACATCTGTTCATACCCTAACTGAAAGGAAATGGGAAAAACGTATATGTAGCTTGTCTTCTTTAAAGCATTTTTTAAAAGTGGGTGAAGTTCTAGTGTGAATCTGTGAATCTGTGTGGACTGTAGGTCCTAAGAGATGTTAAAACAAAAACTTACAGTTTCAGACCTCAACTTTGCTCCTCCATAATTTCCCATAGGAAAAAGTTATGTGTTACCTGCTAAGAATTAGTGTGTTGTCTGTATCAAAAAGTGTTTCATTTCAGGGAATGGTTTTTCTTGTATCAAGATTGTTTCACTTAATGTGTGTAAGTAACCAAGGACCTTAGTTGGAGGAAGATACTTTCATAAAGAGCAGATATTTCATCCAGTCTTGTATTAAGTTCAGGGAATCTCACTATCTTCTTATTAAAAGATTTGCCTGATCTCAGGCCTGTGATCTGCAAGTCATATATTTAATTGTACAAATAATGGATTATAAAATTTAAGCGGTGAAAAGAGGATGAAAAATGATGCCACACTTCAAACAGTGCATGTTCCTAAAACTTTGCAGCAGATGAGAATAGAGGGGGTGGAGGAGATGTACATCTCTGCCAGCTGGAGGAAATATGTTGGGATGCCTTGGCTGTCACCACTGTGCCTTGCGGTCAAGCAGCAGATGGGAATAGCAGCAGACCATCTGGAGGAACAGGATATGCAGATTGTCATTTGCATCCATGTGCAGTGCTGTTAAGTTTGAAGAAGTAGTAAGTGGCAGCTGTTACCACAACCAGCCAGCCTTCCCCTCACTACAAGAAAGACACTGAGGTCCTTGAGCGTGTCCAGAGAAGGGCCACAAAACTGGTGAAGGGTCTGGAGAATATGTCTTATGAGGAGCGACTGAGGGAACTGGGCTTGTTTAGCCTTGAGAAGAGGAGGCTGAGAGGAGACCTGATCACTGCCTACAACTACCTGAAAGGAGGTTGTGGAGAAGTGGGTGTTGGTCTCTTCTCCCTAATGACAGATGATCGGACGAGGGGGAATGGTTTCAAGCTGCGCCAGGGGAGGTTTAGATTGGATGTAAGGAAGAAGTTCTTCACCGAAAGGGTTATCACACACTGGAACAGGCTGCCCAGGGAGGTGGTGGAGTCACCATCCCTGGATGTGTTTAAGAGACGGGTGGATGAGGTGCTGAGAGATATGGTTTAGTGGCGGACAGATACGGTTGGACTGGATGATCTCTAAGGTCTTTTCCAACCTAGTGATTCTATGATTCTAACCTTCAGACAGACTTCTTGGTTGGTGAATGGTTCAGCCACAGGTCTAAGGTCTCAGTTCTGCTCTTCTTTCATCTCATGACAAAGCCAGTCGGTTAGCGCCTCTGAATGTGCCCCTTTGCTGCCCGTGTTCTTGGTGGGCCTTTGACACGGACTGATGACCTGCTGTTGCAGCCACCCTGTCCATGATCTTTGCTCCTCTGGGATGGAGTGGTATACACTTGCAAGTATAGGTGGCATCACGGTGCAGCTAAATGGAAAACAGGCACTTGGTTCCTGTACTTTATATATTAAAAGGAGGGGGAGGAATTTAGTCACAGGGGCATTTGAAACCACAGGGCAGGGGATAGTGGAAGGAAAATGAAATGGCTGTACGAGTTGTGGACAGCAAGGCTGCTAAAACACAGACTATCTGACTCAGGGCAGGATCTTTGGGAGAGCTCTCCTCCCCACAGGCCCAAATCTGCATGAAAGGAAATGCCATGGTGCATGCTGCATGAGTGCAATACAGGAGTCCAAAGCCTGCAGGGAGGGCCTGGAGGCGTAGGAAGGGTGAGCACACAGAGCTCTATCACTGCCTGTTCTTTCCCCAGGCTGATGCCATGCAGGAACAACCAAGAGTTACAGGGAGATATGCCAGCCCAGCAAGCATGGCCCTGGGTTTGTTCTCCCTTCTCCCTCATTCCCATACCCCAGTGGAGGATGTGGTCTTCATCTGTGGCTGTTTCCAGGTTCCGCCTTCTCCTGAGTGGCAGTGCAAAGTGATGAATGAGGTAGAGGAGTGCTTGAAGCCAGCTTTGGCATCGTAATCTGGTCAAACCAGTCGTTTTACAGCAGCAAATCATTAAGGCCTTTCCATCTTCCTGTACATTAAGTTGTAAATATGGGCCTGCTTGGCCTTCTCTTGCTGTCTGCCATTGCATGTCTCATACAATCTGCCTTTGACAGTGAACTGTGGAGTTCCTCCTGCTCTCTCACAGCTTGTCTGCTTTGCTCAGCTTTCTGTCCCTCCACATGTTCTGTTCATGTGAGCAGATACAGCCTGCTTGCCTGCAGTAGCTGTCACTTTATGAGCAACATCAAGTTAGCTGCCCTGACTGTGCTGCTTTAGAATGAAGAAAATGAGGGAATCTCTGAAGGGAAACGTGTCTTTATAGTTTTGCCTTGTGTTTGAGAAGAGGGTCATATGTCTGTTCAGAAGTGCCTCTTGACTGAGGTAATTGTTCTGTCCCACCTGTGAGTTGTTAAAGGATTCTGTGAGTGTGATTTCATGTGCGTGGCAGTCCAAATGTCCTCTGTCATAAAAGTGAGCTTAGCCATAGCAATTCCAAATTTCATGCAATTTGTAGGCTGGATGCTCATTATCCTGCATCCTTGTGCATCTCCTTCTCCATGTGGGTTGCTGGAGCCAACCTCACTGCATTGCAGGTTCAGTGATAGATCTTCTGGTTTGGGGTTTCTTAGGAAGTGGTGATGATGGTCCTGTCCGATACTTCTTTCTAGCCTTGCAACAAAATGGAGATTCTCCAAAAAGTTGTTCGGGTGGTGATAACATGCCTTCAGCTGTGCATTTTCACAGGGAAATCTTCAGAAGTCTTCCTGGAACTTAATGATTCTTTCATCAGCATATCACATTTGATCAGGCAATGATATATGCCAAGTTCAGTGCCCTGACAACCTATTTTAGTAATAGTAACACCACTGCAGACATCACCACCTATGTGCATTTCTTGAAGAGAACTCAGCTACAGGGAGAATAAATTAAAGGGAAAACCAGTTGCAGTAGATCAAGCTGCAGCTCTTTTCAGCAGGGAATCCAGAGACTGGCTTGTTCTCCCTTCCCACCATCCTCCTCATATGGATGTACATGGCTTGAAAAACAGACACCTCCAAACCTCATGTAGGCTTTCTGTTGCTGTCCTAAGCTTTCATAAGGGTGGGGACATTGGCTAGAGTGGCACTGCTTGGAGAACAAGGTCTTGACCGTAATGAATCCACTGGGATCACATTGTCTCTTGCCATGGTTCTGCTTTGGAGGAGGCAGATTGCCTGGGAATGGATTAAAGGCTCCTCTGCTATAATGTGGAGTTGAAATACAGGAGAGCCATATGCTTATGTCATGCCAGAGTACTCCATCAAGTTCTTCAGAGTGTGAGCAGATCACTGGCCCAGCCTTGATCCAGTCTCAGTCTGGCCAGGGGTCCCAGCAGCATCCTCTTGGAGACACAAGGAGTATTTCCACAGAAATGCAGCCCCAAAACACCATGTGTTCAAACAGGAGGCAGCTGGTCAGTGACCTCTCTTCTGATGGTCACTGAAGACTTTGGGGCAAGCAGGATCAGGAAGAGTGTGGAAAAGGCTGCAAGGTACCACAAAGAAGTCAGTAATTTTAGTCGGAATTCATGCTGTGTGGACTGTTTCAGCCAGTTTTGACAGCTCATTTTGAGCCAGCATGGGATGTTAAATAGAATCAGTGAACTACATCCTGGTGCTTTGCTCCGTACTGCTTGCTACAGTCTTGCTGCAGCATCTTTGATGCAGTTTTAAGATACCATAAAGAATATCTTGTCTTTAAAGTTTCTGCATGTGAGGTTCCTTTTATCCCTGCATAATGTATAGCCATCTGTCCTCCCAGCATCCTGAGGCTTCTGAGTTCACATGGAGACCTACTGCATGTAGGTGACCTACCTGTTCACATCTAGGGATCCTGCTCCTGTGTTGAGGCACTCAAAAGTGAGACATCACATGTGGCACTGCAGACCTGAAGTCCTGTGAACATATTTCCAATATTCCTAGTGCTTCTGACCTTATGACATTCAAGAATGTGAAGGAAACAAAAAATCCATGCAACTCTAACCATAACATTGCAGTTGCATTTCTCTGGAAAGCAGAAACATAAAAAGTAACTATTGCCACTAGATGGCATTTAAGGATTGTTTTGGGTTTTGGTGCTCTGAAACACAGTCCTGAGAACTGCCTAACTAGGCAAAATAATTAATTTCTAACCTAATTTTCTTCTTCTCTCCATGCAATTTGGGCTTGGGCATAGAAGCAAGTGATTGATATAGAAGCACACAATCAGGGCTATAAAGTTGACTTGAATGAGCTGTGGAAGCTTGCCTTATGCTCCTCAATCTTACCAAAGTTTTCTTAAAGAGCTAGGCAAAAGCAGTGCTTGCAAAAAAATAGCAAAACTTAGCTTTGTTGAATCAACTGCTGCTGGAGACAGCCACAACGAACGGCTTGTTGCTGTCCCTTGAGATGATCTGGTCTAAAGGCTGCAAGCACAGCAATAGAGCAAGGCTTGCCTGTTGCCTCTGTAGTAATTCATACCCTAGAAAGAGTGAGTCACCTGTGTCTGAGGCAGTCAGCTTCTTTGAATCCTTCTCCTTAGGAGTCACTGCTGCTGGGAGATATCTGTATCGCTACTGCTGTAGTGTGAACAGACACCTTAACACAGGCGCCAGGATGCTTCAAAGTTGGAATGCTCTTCTCTTACCTTATTATTGATGTTAACTTCGGAGGAATAAATATGGATGCCCCTTTCTTGCTGTACAAGTGATAGTATTGCCTGCATTTTCTCGTTACCCCCATAAGCAGCTCATCTCAAACAGCACATGCACATACAGAGCTGTTGCTGTAAGTCACCATCCACCTGCTAGCAGGGGTGGGTCACAGAGACAGCAGCAACCTGAACTCCTTGACTTAGATGTTACTCTGGTTCCATGTTTTATAAAAGCTATTCGACTTTTTTTCCAGTGGCATAAAGTTGCCCAACATCTGGCACCTTTGATTAGTGATGACAAATAAACTCTGAAAACTTCGTTCAATTGCAAAGGCAAAAATATGTTAATATGGGCAAGAGTCAGAGTAGTAAATGTAGGCTGTTCTCTGCAGAGAGCAGAGCTCAATGCCAGGAGTTCAGGCTGGAGAACCCAGAAAGAAGAATATCTGATGCCAGTGATGCCAAATTTATTGCAGCTAACCCTCTCTGGGATGCTACAGCCTCCTCTTAACGAGGATGCCACTGGCATGACCATCATGGTAGATTTGTTAGTTAGTGTCATGCATGCTCCCTTGTAAGTGCAGTCGCAGGAGAGATTGTTCTTTCTTTTCTTGGGGTATTATGGTGCCCAACACCTGTGGTAGGCCTGAAAGAACTGGTGTATGGGGTTGCAGAACCTCTGTCCATCATACTTGAAAAGTCATGGC
>NW_010260819.1:0-9621 GCF_000690775.1 Eurypyga helias
CCCAAACTGTTCCGTGATTCTATTAATTCTAAAATCACTTAACAAGAGGTCCCAGCATGGGGCTTTCTCTTCTTTCTCTTCATTCTCTTCCCTGTACTCTGAATAAATGCCTCAGGTTTCCATCTTGCCTGTGCCACACAAAAACATCAATAGTTCTGTTCTCTGTGTAACTACTTTGATGTTTATGCACTTAATACAAATGCATAATAGATCATCAGACTGGTTAGTTTCTTTCTAAATGTATTAATATAGCTATTGTATTAATGATATAATTACAGTATTACTGTAGTAGTGTAGTAATATAGCAATATATTAATATATTATCAGATATTGGTAATTTTGTAGAGTAAATTACAGTTTTTGTAGGAGCTCTGTTGGTTGGAGCTTTCAGAGCTAAACTGAATAAACATCCTGGAGAATAATCCTTCATCAGCCAGGCAGTGAACTGAATGATCCCAAAATGGTGTGTTTCATCTCTTCATCCTGTCATTTGGTCCCAAGAAACACAGCTTCATTCAAAACCCATTGATTAGTCTAGCAATTCAGGCAGCACTCTACTCCCCAAAGACAAAAGGTAACATCACAGCTCTCGAACTAATAGAATTAACATGATGTACATTCAGTTTCACAAATCCTCTTTGGTATGGTTCGGATGCTGAGCAATTCACAGTTATTCTACTACTGTTTCTTCCACTATGGTTTTTGATCACTCTTTTTCTGATGTTGAACAACGCTGCTAAACAAAAAGAGATAATAAGCTGTAGTTGCCTGGCAGAACCTGGGTTGCAAAGTTTTATCATAAAGGAATATTGCCAAGTGAGCCAAATAAGAAATAATGGTATAGCCACAGTAAAACGGTCTTGGAAATGTCTCTGAGACTATCAGACATGTTCAAACCCGGCATATCATTTGTGCTGTAACAAATTGTTTCTTCATTCACTGTAGTGATATGGTCACAGGAGCGAATACACCCTCTCTACCATCTAACAAGGATCGCATATACAGGCAGCATCTGCGGAAACGAAATGCTGGACTTCATTCCAGCTGAAACTGATGTTAGGTTACATTCACCATGACTGACTGCTTAATTTAAATCTCTTTGTTGTGCGTCGTTGAATTAATAGTGTTTATGGAGAGTCTGCACTAGTAATACATAATGAGAATTAAAAGTAAGGTATTCTGCATTCTTCTGCTCCATTTGTTCAGGAGACTTAATAGTTGAAACTCCCTTGATAGAACTTGGTAGGTGGAGAGTGGCTATTTCAAAATTGTTAATGGGGTTACAAACCTTACTTTCCAATAACCACAGTAACATTACAGTGCTCTTATGAAGTAAACAAGTAGTGTTATTTTCCTTTTGCTGGCGGAAAAGAAGAAATTAAGTGGCGTTGAAGGCTGTGGTGACTGTGTTAGGCTGGCGAATGGAGCTGAATTTTGTAGACGCGTGGTCTGTGCCTTCAACATACTTGCTCTTGGGCCCTGTGATTGTTCTGAGAGAAAGTTCAAAAGGAAACAAACTGCGAGGTATACAAACAGCATACATTTTTCATTAGTACTTTCATTCCACTCCAGCAGCTACCAACCAGCACTGAAGAAAGGACTAGCACAATGCAGCAATTGTTGCCACCTTCTGCTTTTTTCCTACCTCTTTCAACTTATTGTATTTTATCTAGAAGTTTAATAATTATTTCAGGCTTCAGATTTTTTTTCATTTCTTTTGTATTCTCCTTCTGTTTCTGTTATTCATGTTCCATTCTTCTCTTACTTAATATTTTTTCCTATTAGAGCAACACATACTGAAATCAACTTGAGGCAGGCTACATATGAAATACACAGGTCATTAATATAAAAGATAATAACTGTTGAAGGCCTCAAAAATGTTTCTCCTAAGCAGGGAAATTGGATTTGGGGGATGTTGAGAATAATGAGGAGGACTAATTGATACAGAAAGATATATTTTTTTAATCGGCTTACAAGTTCATGGTCAAAACAGCATTAAAGTATCTGCAGATGGTGGAGCAAGGGTCATTATAACACAGGATTATATGAAAGTACAGTAAAAGAATACTGTGAGAATCTATAATAAATATACATAATTATAATAAATAAGCAAGTTACCTTCTGCCTCTCTTGTTTTCTTGAACAGGCAAACCTCTGCCACGAGAGTCTGGTTTGCTAAAATGAGTGAATCAGAAACCCATTCAAAGTACAGTATGTGAAATATTTTTGTTTAGGATGCTGCGTAGATCAGAACTAGGATTCATTTCACATATAAGGTAAATAAAGCCTCGTGCTAAGCTCCAGAGTAAATTATTTCAATTATTCATCTGGTATAGTTCTGCAGGCCCACATACAAACTTAACAGCTCATAATTAACACTGAAGTGCGTCATGACACACAGATATTGATGCTAAGAAAACAGAATTTTATTCTTGATTCCTACAAAGTACCATGAACCCAAAATGATATAATGTAACATGCAAAGCTGTGTTTTGAGAATGTTTTACTCAGATGATAGATTGAAAGGTCAAGAGGGAAGCTGGCTGGGTAGGAAATGACAGGCAAGAGCGGACCAATTATCATCTGCCTTGTGTAAAGAGTCAGAGCTTAACTCGGAGGTTTACTGTAAAATCTAAGTACTCTGTTATTTAAGGAGACTGAACTGAAGAATGAGAGGGAATTTCTTCATGAATAAAGAATGTCAGATTGTACAATTTTTTTGTTAAGTAATTAAACAACAAAAACTATCCAAAACTGGGGAAAAAAAAAATAGCTTGCACACTCCATCATTTTTGCCAAGCAAAACATATGAAGAAACTGCCCATTCAGAAGCCAAGCAAAAAGCAACACAAGTATTAGCAGCCATCACATAACGTTACTGATCGTTGGCCAAAAATTGCAGATCAATTCCCATCATCACAAGGCAGATACTTGAACAAATGAATAGTGACAAGAATTCCAATTCTGCCAAAATGCATACAACGTTACTTTAAATGAAAGCTGGTTTTTAATTAATCTGGGAAAAGTCATAGCACCCAAGTCATATTTACTAAGATACTCTGTTTGGGCACCTCTTTCTGAAAAATCAGACTAATGTGCAACTAGTAAAGAATTGTTTTATGGGAAAAAGGGCATCAAGCAGTGATCCGGACTGCCATGGCAAAGCTCTGACTGTGGGCATGCACCCTCATCCAGGGAGGTGTGTAGCAGTTGCCCTTTTGTACTTCATTCTTCACAAGTTCTGTTGAGGTGCAAGCTAAAACATTCTCCGAACCCCGCCGTGACACAAACTGCATGATGAATCAGCACATCAACCATACCTGCAGTGACGCTGCAGCGAAGTGAAGGAAAGCCGAGGAGGCACAAAGCCACCTTTCCTCATTTCAGTCTGTCTAGGAGACAAACTTTCCCTTTACGCTGTCTGAATTAATCCCTTCAAGGCTGTTTTCCAATCCATACCAAACTCCTTTCCTGCCTTGGAACCCCCTCTGAGCATTTCACGCACAGCCAGCAACATCACGCGAGGCACACCTGTTAAAAAGTATTTGTGTATAGTTCAGCACGGTGTGGCCCAGCACGTTTGACTTCATGTGTGTTACTCATGTCACAGCACTGTATGCACACACCGCCCCACAACCTAGGGATGCATACGGTCTATATCTTTGATTTCAAGATTTCTGGGAATCATCATAGGTGTTTTTCCTGGAATCAGATTGTTTCTTGGGTTTCATTTTGCTTTGTGAAGCCCTGTTCTTCCCCTTATGGTCCCAAAGGGGGACATAAATGACTTTCAGAGACTAATGGTTCTGTAGCTGGGCAAGGTCCTAGATAGGTTAGGACATACTAAGCTATGGATGCCCCCAGTTTATCCATAAAGTCACACCAGCCAAAAGAGTGATGCGCTTTAGATCAGTAAAGGTTTGGCCAGTGGTAAGAACAGTGTTTTGAACAGCAATGCAGGAAATATGGCAAGGTCTGTGACTCCAAAGTAGAGAACCCCAGTGCTTAAGCTCATAGAAAAAATGACGTCCTTCACAGTAATGTGTTCCCCATGAAGTATTACTTCTCCCTGATATGTTAATAACAACTACTTTCTCTTATTAAAGGTCACTAAATCCTTCTCTAACTGCATAGGTCCCAGGAGAAAAATCAGTTACATAGCTAGCAGTGGAACAGTAGAACTGGAGTGTCCATTTGGCTGACTGAAGACACACTGGTACTGTGAAAATGACTTCTGATGTCAGCTAGGTAAAAGCTGCGGATATGACTGTCCGACCAGACTGAGTGAGAATTGTTTCTGCTGTCTGGTGTGCCCCTTGTCTGTCTTTCCTGACACCTCACCTCGCGTCTCTTGCACAGGTTCAGGAAGAAGGTCCAGTATACTGACCCCTTTCCATGCTGAGGCTGAAGGCCTTGGGTTCACAGGATTTCCAAATCCCATAAGGTTGTGTACAGCAAGGAACGGAGGGCATTGCACTTGCACAGCCCTTGCAGAAGCAACCATAGATCTGGTATGCAGTGAGATCCACTGTGGATATACCCGATGACTACACAGCTCTCCTTCAGGCCTCTCCTCCCTGCAGTTAAGGCCTTTTAATGTTTTAATATGCTCTAGCATTCCTGACACAACAGTTGTGGCTACCAAGGAGTGGACCAGAGAAGGGGCTAGGCTTGATTCTTTCCCTGAAACAGCCTCCCCTGCTGCTGTTATCAGGACAGACTTGAGGGCTATGGGGGCCTTTGGACTGACCAGCCGGGCTGTCTCTTAGATTTTCACATTCAGTTGCCAATTCCCTTTCACAGCTGCAGAATCCATCTCCCGTTTCCCTCATTCAGTATTGCTTCTCGCACACATAAGTCTGTCATTCCTTCTTCTTTTCTGAGGAGCTGGACTGTTCACTTGTTCAGCCTTCTGAATGACACAGCTACCTCCTCTTGTTTGGAAGTGCCTATCACAGAAGTGGAAAAAAGAGTATTTATCCAGTTTGAAGAAAAGCACTGGAGAAAACTCCCATCTTCATCAACATAAGATCATGGCCTCTAACAACATTTTTAGTATATCCCTTTCTACCATTTCTGAGAAATCAAGCAAAGGAATAGCCTCAGCATGATAAGAACCTTATAATCCTTTCTAAAATCACATTTCTTTTATCACACAGCACATATTACAAATTGAGAATAAGGTTGATTCCTAACACTTCATCTTTTATTTTCATGAGTCCTGTTTTCCAGACTTACTAACACAATTATAATTGTACTGAATGCTTCAGAATGCAAGACAAAAAAGTAATTTTATCCACTGATGGGGTTTTCATCAGGAGATGCAAAGGAGATTTTTAGAAGCCCAGTGGAAGAACATCACATCAATTAATTGAGAGTTTAGAAGTCTGTCTGCTGAATTTGTTTCATCATCAGTTTGCACTGACAAAATTCTCATTGGCTGAAAAATACTCATAGGCGTCACCTGCCGGGATTGGAAAAAATCAGAAGCCATCCTGATAAACCAATGAAGTGAGCAGCGAGCAAGTGACCATTCAATTGACACTGAACTATTAATGAAAAGATTTTTCTTTACACCACAGAAAGGACGTACTATTTAAAATGGACAGGTCAGCATGTACTAAAATATCATCTCTGTACTAGACTTCACAAAATTCTCTGTAACTAACATTAGTTAAAATATGACACTCATGTTTTTGTTTATCCTTATGTGGACAAGGCTAAAGGCTTTTTTTCATTCCCTTGAATTATTGTACTCCAGAACTTTACCAGACCTTCAAAATTCAAATCAGATGCTAGATTACTGAGATATTATCAAATCCAGTTGTTGGTTATTTTTTTTTCCCAGAAAAACTGTGCATTTATTCAGACAGAGCTTAACTTGCAGCATGGCTGCATAAAATCATTGCACATATCTAGTAAGATGATACTTTGAACAACGCCGGGATATCTTCCTGACCCTGAAACTGCTGATGACTGCCACCACAGAAATGAGTGCAAGAAAAGGATGTGTAGGGGTCCAATCCTCCAAACTGCTGCCAGCAGAAGTTCAAAACACGTTACCTTGAGTCTCAGTGTTCTTTTTTTCCCCTAATACTCACCTTGTAATTTCTTACTTCTTGCCTATGATTTCCAAATTAACTGACCCAGTTGACCAAATTTACCCTGGCGTAAGAGGCTGTAGCTCCATTTTGTTCACTGGAGTTGTACTTACTTGTAAGGCAGGATTTACACTGCGCGGGATTGTTTCACGCAGGGAAGGTTTAGAGGTTATCCAAACTACTTCCGGTCCTGAGCTTCAGCCACTGTACTTTAGCCACGTGCAGCATTTTCACAAGGTAAATAATACAGCAAGAGTCAAAGAAAGTCAGGAAGACAAGAGGATGAGGAGCAGACTGTCACTGAAATTGGAATGATTTACTTAATAACTCTGTGAAATAGCATGCTGTAGCTTCACCAGCTCATCAGTGTCAGCTCCCCTGGTCTGTACGTGGCACTGACAGCTTCTTAACATAACAGTGAAATCCACGGGCCAAATTCACCTCCGGTGTAACGCTGCTGAAGTCGGTGAAGGCGTGTCAGAATTCATTTAGTCCAGCAATTCCTCTCCATTACCTGGAGAAATGGTGGGGCTGCGACACACAACAAATGAACAACGCGGATGATACAGGTACTGTGGTGCGTAGCTGACAGCAGCAACGTGACCGCGCTTGGCAATCACTGAGGCCCAGCGTAGCCAGCACAGGCCCTGAACTGGAGGCAAAACAGCTTCGGTGGAACTTCTCGGGTGCTCCAAAACGCTGTGGGCCAAGTACACGTTGCAGAGCTAGTGCATCCTCCCCGAGCACAGGGAAGCACAGTGCAAAGGCGCGGGAATCGGGTTTACTGGCTCCATTTCAGCATCAGCCAGATAGGTCCATTCCGAATCAGAAAAGCAACTGCACCCCCGTGCTCCTTCTAGCTGGAGGACAACGCTGAGACACTGCGGCTGGGTCTGCACAGAGCTGACGTGGATCTGTGCGGGGGGGGTTGTTAGCTGGTACATAGCTAGAATTGAGCATATAAACATTTCACTTACATATAGCTCTGTACCAAAATGGGCCACATCTGGCACATATTGTCCAGAGATAATTGAAAGCTAACTGGGTACGATTCAAAGTAAATGATATTGAAAAGACAGATTTATTTCCCTAAGAATTTTCACAAAAACAGCCAAATTCAAGGAGCAAATCCAAAATAAGATGTAAATTTAAACTGTGGATCCCTAACGTACAATGTATACATACTGTATGCTATTTGTAACTTAGAGGCCAGAGAGGTAGTAATTTTGTGTGTAACGACAGTGGAATGTACCCCCAAGCACCAATTCAAATGAGACCCACCCAGCGCAGTGGAGTGCTGCGTTTTCCCAGCCCCGTCGCTTTTGTCTGCCCTCCGCAAGGCTCTCATAAATCCAGGTCACTTTCTGCTCAACCCCCTTTACCCCCGCACTTTGTAACTTCTCCTGTCCTCACACCTGCTTGCAGTCAAACAACACGGCTTTATGGATGGATGCATTTTTTCATGTAAAAAACATTCTCATGTATGTTTTCAACAGCCCTTAGGAATGTTGTCTCTCTAGTAAAAATCTTCCCTTTTTGGGAGAAGTGTTCAGACGCAGAAACAGCTAAAAGCAATGGTTAGCACCCGGGGAGATGACAGCTTTTTGTAGGTATCCAGGAGTTGAGAAACAGCTGTTTTATCAACTAGATAAACCCCTGCTTTATCAACTAGAGGATTACTGGGGGCCAGTGATGAGGGTGGCGTCATCCATTTTCAGCTCACATCTGCCTCCCTCTCTGCCAGCACCTCTCTCTCTTACCTCTGGCAGGTTACTGACTTCTAGTTATTTTCATCTAACTGCAGAAGGAGGATGAGGATGATAATGTAATAGGTGTTTTGAAGATTAACTCAATAGTACTTAAGGCCCTTTCAGACACTCAAGTGAAAACATGGGTGTATAGAAAATCAAAGTATAATTATTATGAAAATGTACATTATTGTTTAGAGTAAAAGGGAATCGAAGGCAGGATGATGAGATAATCAGACCACTGGAACTGAAGGATTTTGAGACATGGTATTAAATAAGTGAAAAGCAGCACACTTAATTGAGCTTAGGGAAGGTTTTTGCAAGCAATGTTCATTTCCTTCATGATTTTTTGTTCCTGATCCGTATCTGAAGCAAGATGTAAGATGTTGCAGTATGACTGGAAGTAGGAGGTTGTAAGGCAGTATTTTTCGGGGCCCAGTCCCATAACCATATTCACAGACCCAGTGATTATATTGACAAGGTAAGCCCAGATTTAGGCCCCTATTGTTTTTTTCATTATTGGTTATATCATCAGATAAAGGTGTACTGTAGACAGTGAGTTTATTATAATTGCAAGACTTTTGCCATATTTGTATTTCTTAGAGATGAAAGGTCCAAACTAACCCACATTGCCAAGTCCCCTGCCTGCCCCTGAGAATCCAATGTTACTCCTGTAACTAATGTTCCCAGCAAACATCTAGTACTTCATGAAATGGAGTATCTAGAACTCAATCCTCAAAAGGCTAAAGGGATGACATTTATAAAGCTCAGGTTGCCACAAATCAGATTTAACCATAACTGAACCGCGCACGATGTGAAGTCAGACATAAACGAGAGTAAGACAATAAAAGAGACATAAACTTCCACACTAGAGAGTGGAAGTTGTATTACCCCACATTTCATTTATTGAACTTTGTTTCATCTCTCTGCTTGTTTGGATTACGCAGTATCATCGACACTCCAGTGGTAGCACTCTAGTTGGGATTTCTATTTATAGCGTACTCTGTCTTCATTGGATGCCCCTCTGTGTTAGTTTCAATGAGGCAGTAATTAGGCCCTTAAAGCAGAATTAAGATGCCTTTAATAATTGAATTTAAATACAAAATTTACCCAGTATTCTTTCAAAAGACAATTGTTTTTTTATAATTCTTTGGGACTGTGAAAGAGGATTCATTGCTAAATGTTCCTCTTTTACATTTTCTCTTCTTTTTCTTTAATGTATTTTGGGGCTAAACCGCCACCATCTCCACAAATTTCAGATTTCACACATGCACATATTTAGCCATAAGGCAATTCTGAACTTTCAGAATTAAGCATACAGCTAGTCCCTGTAGGAGAGAAGATTTCTTTTGCATCCTAAATAATTTCTGTCGTGATAGCCAGGGGAACTACTGAGCATTACGTGATGCTTAGCTAGAGTCAGGCTTTGCTGCTAAGTTGGAGAGAGATGGCTTTGAAGGACAGACTGTTGGATAAGGAGCTGGCCGGATGGCTCTGTCCAAAGAGTTACACGCAATGGCTCAGCATCCAAGTGGAAACCAGTAACCAGTGGTGTCCCTCAAGGTTCTGTACTGGAACCAGTACTATTGAGTATCTTCATCAATGACGCAGACAGTGGATCGAGTGCACCCTCAGCAAGTTTGCAGATGACACCAAGCTGAGTGGTGCAGTTAACATGCCTGAGGGACAGGATGCCATCCAGAGGGACCAGGACAAGCTCAAGAAGAGGGCCCATGCGGACCTTATCAAGTTCAATGAGGCCAAGTGCAAGG
>NW_010260820.1:0-2401 GCF_000690775.1 Eurypyga helias
TATGATTCTATGATTCTATCCTCATCCTCTCAGTCCTCATATTGTTCGTCCACTTTTTTTTCAATGGGTCACAACTTCAGGTATTGAAATACTGAAATACTGAATATTACTTCTCACCTAGAAAATGAGTAAGACTTCATTTCACAGTTTATGGCCTATCAATGTCAGAGGAGTCACTGTTTTCATAGTCTGCAGAATCACCACATATATACACAGCAAAGTGTTTTTAATACTGGAGATATGGAATAGCAGGATTCTTCCTGATATTAAAGCATTTCCTCCCTGTGACATTTTTTACTTATTTTACCTCATTATTCTATTTATGACATTTTTACTTGTTGCTGGATTAAAAAGATTGATTATGTGTCGACATTTTTTTACCGTTCAGTGATATTTTCTCTTTTCATTCATCAGAATTTTAAGAAAAATGTTTTTCTCTATTTATCTTAACTTGTCAATTTAAAGAAGCCTGAGTGTTTGATTTTATGTGTATTTCCAGCAGAAATCCCAAGATAAAAGTTTATCACCAAATACAAGAAGAATCAGGATATCTTGTGCTTCTTTTAATGTGGGAAAATAAAATAAAATTTGGAAAAGCAAAAGAATACGCAATTAGCTATTACATAAGACATGACCATAATTGTATGTTGGGTGCTTATTTTTTCTATTTCTCCTCTTTCTGGACACATTTAATAATTTATATACAAATAAATATATTTATATAGAAGATTCATTGGGCACATTTAAAGTCTAAATAATTGCTTTGTACAGAAAGAACTAAGTAGAGTAACTACTTGAAGCATCTTCAAATCCTTGAAAAGGAGAATTATTTACAGCAATTGCCAGATTAACGTAATTACTGTAACAGTCCACCACTCCTCTATATGTCAAAGGAATGTGTATTTTTATATCAAGCCAAATGGTTGTATAGGCTATTAGGATCATTTTACGATGCTGCTATAGCTGAGACAACATCTCATAACAACTTAGATTTATATGTCTAATAATGGTCTGCTTTGTATAATATATATTTTCAGTAATTTTGTGTGTCCTTCTTATTTTCTATTGTAGATTAGTGGCAGTGTGTTTATTTTAGCACAGAGGCTCTGCTCCATAGTATTGTTTGTGCAGACTGTGCAACGTTACCCACCAAGCGTTTACTATATCGGGCACTAAAACTTAGATTTATGCAGCATCTTTAGAGGTGGTAGTCAGCTGCAGTTGCTATTACAACAATTCAATTTTTGTATAACACACAGTAAACCTCCGTTGAGAATGGTTTTATACTCTTTTAATGCACTCCATATGCTGAAAGAAATAGTTTGAGATTAAGGGAGGTCTATGGTAGACACTTGCTAAACTTCTCGTTTTCATTCAGAAACTCCAGAGGCCTGTAGCAGCCCCATGTTAGCATCACACCCCAGGTTCTGGGGCTGGCTGCCATCTCTCTTCTCCATCACATGCAGATCTCAGGGGTTGTACAGGCCAAAAGAGATGAAGTGTTGCCATCCAGCCTCATCTGGATCACTGCTTCTCACATCTTTGCCTATTTTCTCTCCCACCTGTTTTCCCATCTATCTCATATGTTTCTTGTGTTATTTTTCTCTCCTGGCCTGAATTCTGGACCATTCAATATTAAAAAGACTGCAATGGAAAAACTTCTGATAATTCTGCTCTTTCTTTTACACTGGCATCTTTTTTTCATATATATATATTGCACACAAATATGGATCTATGCCATATTTCTTACCCATAGACCTCCAAATTCTGTTTCATTTTTCTGTAACTTAATGTTAATGTGTTTGGCAGTAAAGGAATATAGATTTTCTTTTAAATTCTGAAAGGAGTGAAGCCAAACAAAATCCTAATTATAGATGGAATCAGTATCTCAGTGACTGATTTCAGAAAATCAAAAGGCAATCAACATGTCCTTACGCAGAGGAGGACAAACGAATGCATTCCTATTTGGGGCAGATACGTAGAGAACTGTGTATCACACTTACAAAGCTATGCAGTTTCTCATGCAGGTGACCACATCTAGTTTACAGCCAGGGACAGTAGCAAAGAGGTGTGAGAGGCAGGTTCTGTTCCCAGAAGAAAGGAATTGCCTGTGCTGATGGAGTGGCTTGGCTAAGAGTGACTTCACTTAGGACAGAACACAAGAAGCAGAGCGATACAAAGTCCTCCAAAACAGGAGGGGACACTATCCCCTCTAACACTGCAACATAAATCCAGCTTTTAGCTCCCTGTACCATAAACACTTGCTGCCTAACATTGCACAGGCTGCACCACAGTGCTGTGGAGCAGGGCCTGTCTATGGCAACAGACATAGCCACTAATCTACAGGAGAAAATATGAAGGCCACACAGATTCACATGGTTGGAAGGGATCTCTAGAGATC
>NW_010260821.1:0-7035 GCF_000690775.1 Eurypyga helias
CCCAAACCAGTCTGTAATTCTATGACTCTATGAAAATATTAAAACCGGTCACAAAGCACTGTGAATTGTCTTTCTGAGGGCAATAGGAGTGCTTTTCAGAGAAAAATATATGAGGTTAATTCTCTAAAATACCTTTTATAATGAAGTTTTGTCTATTATCTTTCCCATGGTTCCATCTTCTGTGGTGGAAGGACAGTCACACTACCAGTGGCTGCAGTTGCAATGAGGCTGCCAGAGCAGTGTGGCTGTTCCTTAAAGTTGCCTGGTTCCACACTCTAGATTTTAACATTCAGCGGTGATGTCATTCAGAAGTAAAGGGCAAAACCCATCTCCATCCTCTGAAGTGCAGAGGCACAGTGGACTCCTGCTTAGTAACTAAGCAACCACGTTCTGCATCTCTAACTCACACAGGCTGGTCTTACCAGGGGCATTTCTTTGGCAAATTTCACCTTGAATCATTTGTAAACCTGCAGCTCATGTCTGAAATGTGCTTGTTATAAAATTGTCAGTGGGTTACTTCAGTGAATAATTGTAGGTCTGCAGATCATTTATGAATTTTGTAATCCAGATTGAAATTTTCAACTGGGAATGTATCTTCTGCAATAAATCAAGTAATGTTAATTTATGCTCCATACATATTTTGATCTATATTGATTTTTTTTTTAATTAACAAGTAGAGTGTGAATGTTAATTGTCCCACTGACTGTAATATTGCCAGGTGTTGCTTTGCTTTACCCGCAAGGATCATAACACTGAATTTGAGTAAGTAATCAAAACAAAGTCAATAGGATATTCTGAACTGCCTCTTAGTGACCCAACATTTGAATTAAATGTTTCCTTCCCATGAGTAAGTCACATGGGAATTCTCACAGACAAGTATGATGCCAGTAAAGCTCGCATGATCACATATTCATAGAAAATAAATATGAAAGGATTAGAAGCACGGTTAAACAGAAGTTCCCTTTTGGATGCAAATGAATATTTAGGGCAGTTATTCAGTCAGCTCTAGTCCTTGCTCAAGCCAAACTCCAACAGCACCAACCAGAGGGCCAGTCCCACCTTACAAATAGCACCCAGTCCAAATAAGAAGTCTGCAGGGGTGGAAATGTTTTATGTAAGCCATCTGAGGAACGCTTAGCAGTAAGGAATGTATTTGTAAGTGTCAGGAATGATGGAGTGTAGTTCAAGATCAGGATCACAGATCAGGACCATAAATCAAGGATGTTGACCGGTCCAGAGACCCACCACAGCTGCTCATAGTCCAACCCCTGCAGAGCGAAGCTATGGGGTCAGAGTATAAACAAACAAGTTGCTCAAAGGGGGATTTCATATCAAATGTTACACAAAAGTTCATTTTGTCATTTATTCCAATGGAAACAAAGATCAAAAATTAATATAGAAGATACCTTCTCATCCTAAACTACATCAGTCTAATCTAATTTGCTAAATTGGGAAAAAGAAACACACTCTCATTCTACCAGAGCAATTGTTCACAACCTTTATTCAGCTTCGTGTTTGCTGCTTGCTTCGGATCCAACATAATCTGTGTGGGCCAACAATATCTATATCTATTCTAGATGCACCAACTGGCCTAAGAAAAAGATACTATTTCTCTTTATAAAGTTTATCTTGGCTGTATCTTTACACTGCTGCAGCTACAGCAATGCTACTGCTGGCAACGTAAATGAATGTTCTATTTATCTGAACAAAAGCCAAACACAGACAAGTCACAAATGCTTCAGATGCAATTAAGAAAGAGACGGTGCAGCAATCATGGAATAGAGGAGGTTGCCAGGGACGTCTGGAGGTTGTCTAGTCCTCCTCCCTGCTCAGAGCAAGGTCCTGATGGATCTGAACAACTCAGATGGGTCCTGGGCCTTCCAGGTGTCGTTATTCCTACACTGGTTATGCAGTAATGCTTATTAAGTCTGTGAGGGTGGGTTTTTTTCTCTCTCTCTGTGTCACATTTATCGGTACTCTCAGATACAAGTATTAAATAAAAATATCATTTATGTAACTATAAGCAAGGCATAAACCATGCTATCTCCTGCTACATTTTGTAGTTTGAAGGATGAAACAAGATTTGTAAAAGAATAGGAATATAGGGCTTGCAAATACGAAATTTGGAGAACAGTTATGCAACCGTATACAGTTTTAATGATGTCACCTCCGACACTGTGTGCACACAATATTTCTTTGATGTGCCTATTCGGTCTAAGACATTCCAAAGGTGGGAAGATAAAACTACACCACTTGTGTAACACATGCTCTACCTTCAAAGAACTATTGAGGCAGGATTTTTAGTTGTTGTGATAGAAGTCATTCTCACGGAAGATTAACTGTTAACTGAATCATCATTTAATAATGTCAAACATGATGCTGAAGCTTTCAACAAATATTTTCAAGAAAATTATTGCTTAATCTAGCTATTTAAGTGAAAGATTTTTACCTGCCAGTTTTAATTACCAAAAAAAAAAAAAAAAAAGATGCACGTCTTTTCACAGCAAAGTCTGTATTTACTCTGGTGGAGGAGGGAGATGTTTTCTCTCTTTTCAAAACATCTGCAACTGGACGTTACCTTGAGCATATTTCAAAGCTGCCCTTAATGCCATTTCTTCCTTCAAAACTAATTGATTCCCTCTGTAAACATTCCTGATGCACAAATACAGTCAAGGGTTGTTTGCATGTGGTCTGCAAACCAGGCACAGGAGCTAATGCAAGAGCTGCTGTTTGATCCACCAGCCTCTGAGATAGACTAAGCTTTTCTGTATGACTCACTGCTGCTTTTTTTGTAAAGAAAAAAGAAAAATTGCTTCTGTTCAAATTACTGTAACATGCAAAACCAGCATCACTATTTCAGAGCTTATAGCAGAGCCGTTAATAATAGATTGTCCTATTAAACAGAAAGTCAATGCCAGTATACATCCAGGATGTAGAAAACAAACCAAAAAGCACAAAAAGAATGGACAGGGGAAGCACGATAAAATATTACTTAGACTTGGAGGAGCAAACACAGCATCTTCTGCCAAGCAGAAATGAAGCAGTTGCTTTCTCCTGCAAGCATTACCTCAGCCACTTCTGGACAGATAGGCTGTTATCCATATCTCCATCTCCATGAGTCACTGTATAAATTGTTCGGCTGCCCTGAGCAGGTCTAAAGAGGGAGAAATATGAAGAGCAGGTGTCATCGGCACATGGTGGACACCGCAGTCCTCGGCCTCCATAGTCACCCTATTCCAGAGGTACTGCGTGTACAGGGAGCCCAAAGGGGAACCACGAGAGCCCCGTGGGAATTGTTCACACCAGCGTCTCTCAGGACAAGAGGAACAGAGCGGCTTAGACAGACCCTGCTACCATGCATGAAGCAGTCGAAGAACAGAGACACCTGGAAATTCTGTCATGGTATCCTCGTTCTTCATCCTAGTCAACCTAGGAGACCAGTAGCCAACATTGCCCTAGGCAACATCTAGTATTAATGTCGTACCAACAGTGTTTCAGTTACTGTGTGGAAGAGATTTCCACCTAATCTTCCCACCGGACACTCCACAACTGGGTGATTCGAAGACATGTAAGGACTGGAGCGATTGGCAGTGACTGACCCCCACCTCAAGTCACCAGACCCCTAAGCCCTTCTAATGGCTTCACATCTTTCAAGAGATCTTAATCATGCATAGGTTGCTTTGTTTGAATCAGTTCCTTCCAGTCCTGACACATCCCAATTTACATACTGTTTTGTGTTCCCAGCTCTTTCATTAATGTTTAATGCCTTAATTCAGCCATCAATCCCCACTCAGCAGAACGATTCAGCTAAGTACATATTTAAAGTTAAGCACATTCTTAAATGCTTTGCTGAAATGAAGCGGTCTTCCACGCATGCTGGCATGCTTTGCTGAACTGGGTTTTCACCCACGAAAGAGTTCCCTTGCCATAGGCTCTTAGGAGAGGAGTCTTACTCTTCCTCATTTGCATTCACGTTGAAGTGTGTGGCTTATGAAGGACACAGAGCTTACTGTAACGTCAAAGCATTATATTCAAAGAGAAGGTGGTTGCAATCCTCTTTTGGTTTTGCTGCTGTTGCTCTAAATGTCGTGACACAACCAGATATAACCTTTGGTATTTTCTGAATTCCATCAAGATGACTTGTTTAAAACTAAAGTTTGGAAAGTAGCTATGACTCTGAAGATCTCTCTTCACAGCAAACTGATCAGATCGAGGTAATGCCTGACCACTGGCATTATTCAGATCTCAAAGGAAGGAAAAAAACTTTGCATTTGTCATTTTGTCCCCAGTAGATCAACTAATAGAGATTAAAAAAAAAAAAAGTACTTATTGGTTTCTCAAAGCAAGATATTACTGATTTAATTTTGTCCACCAGGACTCTTACGCCAACACTAACCAAACTCTTTTAACTTTTCATATTGAAAATTTAATAGTACGTTGCTCCAGGGCCTTGGTTTGGTGGGTGGCAGGGAGAGATTTGTGGGTTTATTTTTACTTTTCAACCTCTTTTACCCATTTCTTTCTACAGGAAAATGGATGAAATAAATAGCATAGAGGCCTTTTCAACTCTAGGGGAACATACAACTTATTACAGTCACACATTTCCAGTGCTGCTGGTAGTGGTGGAAGCAGTAATGGATTCACTTGCATCCATGACTGTTTTATACATGCTTTAGCACAAGTGCTTAAAAATCTTATAAAGCACTTATATTAAATATTTTAAATATTTGAGAGATGTCAGCACTTTACTGTTCCTTTACAAGACAGATATCTCCAGCAAGAGTTCTTACATGGTCTGTTTACCTCACAAGGTATCCAAATCCCACCAGGTATTCAGATCTCCTCATGAATATGGGTGTCTGAGGGGAGAGAGTATTCTGAAGAGACACATTTCATGCTGAAGACACTCACTACAACATTTTGGAGATGTCTGTTTCCTCAAAGTTTGTTTTAATTTGTCCTGGTTACAGGTGAAAGACATAGGAGAGGAGCTACTTTAGCACACCTCTTAATCAGCTCAACCATACCCCTAAATTTAGGTGAAAATTTTATTCAAAGTGCATGTTCAGCAAATAGTCTTTCATTTTACGCAAGGAGGATGTCCCTGACTGCAATAAACAGCTTTGCAACTTTCAGCTTATGCAAGAATCAAGATTTACTGCAGTTTGACCTAGTGTACATCCACCCAGTCCTATCCGACGGGATTAAATTGAAGAAGCAGATTTCAGGTTTTCAATCAAATTCTACTAGCAGCTTGGTATTTAAAATCAGAATCTCCCTTCCCTCTCTTCCCATCCTCCCCCCCAAAAAAAAACGTATTAGATTTATATGAAAGCTTAAAGAGACATTATCTGAAAAACTGGAAAAACCCTAATCATATGATAGTAGTGTCAAGATCTGAACAGCACACAGATCCGTCTGTCTCGTTACTGTGATCTGGAAATTGGGCAAGAGAAATTCTGTGACCTACTTTCTACCTCTCAAGCCATGGACAGTAACTGGGCAGTTTCTTTGTGCAGCATTTGCTTCGTCTCATCAAAACTTTCCTGAGTAGTTGGTGTTGTCCAGGGATTTTCTGATCTGTGTGACACTCCTTGCTTTCAGCCCATCACCACAGAAATAGTCCATTTATCATTTTTCAGTTTCAGGTAAGTTGTAAATGATTTTTCTCCCAAGGCATCTTTGGGCCTAGGGAGCTTCACAAATTTTGTGGAGTTTCAGACAGTTGCAGAAAGTCAGTTATTGGCCATGAACCTTGAGAACTATGACCAGGACCTTGAGGCACATGCAAACATGTAAGCAAGCTGGTTATTGGAAACTGGAGCTGGAGCTTCCCCGTCCTCGGGTGCATGAAGTGGAAGGCACTGCTATGAGTGCCGTGCGGACAGGCACACCCAAAACAGGAGTGAGTGTGCCACGTGTGGGCACGGCTGCAGTCTCCTAGGGGCAGCACGGTCTTCAGCATCTCTTGGAAAACCCACCTCGGAAGCTCTGTACGTAGTTTTACACAGCAAAACCACCCAGGTGTTATGGTTGCTGCAATACGATTGCTGCTGGTTCTTTTGACAGCTGTTTTAAAGCAACTTGAATAAGCTTCCCCTCTGCAGTATTTGCGGGAGTATTTGCTGTGTGTCCTGAAGGTCGGTAGATTATGGAGACAGAAAATCAGACAACAGCCAAGAACTGTAACCGAGGGAAGCTTCCACGATAGGTTATTGAGTACAGTTATCAATGACAGATTGTACCGGTTACAATGTGTATACTACCGTGTGTTATGGGCAGACATCACTGTCAAAGCTTTGGTTCGGGGTCCTGTGAGCGAAGGGCATCTTCCCCCGGGGTTCTCAACACAGCACGAAGCTTCACAGATTAAAAGCAACATGTATTATAAATGACATCTGCGTGCGCTGCTCCTCCAAAGCGAGACCAGAAAACCAGCAGCCTTCCACCATCAATTCCTCTTGCCTGTTCCCCTCCTCCCCCTTTCATATTGCTGTCTACCGACACGCTGGCTTTGGTCATCTTGTCATAGCGAAGCGAAGCGAGCCAGCCTGTGTCATGATACACCGGCTTTGGGCAGGTAATTGACAAGAGGCAGCCACGGGAGTTCCTGAGAAGCTGAGCTCTGATGGAAGGCAGTGCCATCCCTAGGAGCTTTTGGACACCCCAGCCATACATCATTTATTTGTGCCGGTCACATGGCAGCAAAGGCTGGTTTTGCATCATGGACACGACGGAAAAGCGCTTACAGGGTTTCGGTGGAGCAGGCAGCCCTTTCATCCGCCCGCACCAAAGAGAAATCGAACAATTACAGGAGTCGGTGGCATTCCCGTTGAGACCTCTGAAAACAACGTTTTAAGGGCGTGCAGACCCCTCGAAGTTCCCCCCTCGACCCTGTTCAAACGTACCCCCGCGCGGGTGTTCGTTTACGCCCCGTCCCGGCGTCTCTGACCCTCCCTGTTCACGTACAGCTGCTACTCGCACCTGCAGCTCCTACAGAATCGGGCCCCTTCGCCCGCCCAGGACCCGGCGCCA
>NW_010260822.1:0-19522 GCF_000690775.1 Eurypyga helias
CATTCTATGATTCTATGAAGGCATGATTTTCTCTTCACTACAGAAAAGAAATTTTAAGATTTATATTTTGTTCACTAAGAGCAAAAAGAAATGAAGGAAAATAACTCTCTTAGAAAAAAAATAAGATTACAGCAAGTCTTTACAGTGCTAATATGAAGGATGTCTTGGTTTTCAGATCTCAGCAAAAGCTGTGTGTCATTCAAGCATGCTAATCTCCTCCTTCACACCTTCATCCTTACCTGACTCCTCACGCGTTTGCTGGTATGCTGGGCTTTATCATCTTCCTTGTGCTCTGAGGTATAATCATTTCATCCAGGCCCACATCTAGATAATCCTTAAACTCGTCACATAAATTCTATCTTTAGACCGGTCCTGCTCATTTTCTTCTCTCCTTTGGTTTCTACAGTTAAAGTGCAGTTGCCTTATTACTCCGCTCATAACACCACCCTGCTTTAATCAGTACTGGCATGATCCCTTCATTTGGACTTCAACTTATTGCTGACCCCTTTCAATTCCTTATTAGCCTCTGCTTCCCCTTTTTTTTCTTTCGATGAGATGATTCAAGCAGATCTAAGCTCTTTCTTTGTAAGCCTGTAGCCTCATTAGGGAGCTCTGTACTGGATTTCTTGGTTCAAGTTCTCCACCTCATCAGACCTCTACTTAGGAGTGCCTTACAGCTCCCAGTGCTTAAAACTGCAAACCCTTCTTAAACACATGATTTTGTCAGAGGGACAGTCACAGCCAGTACCAGGCATGTGAAAAAATTTTCCACCTACCATAGGACCTCAACTACACCCCCAAAAAATTGTGGAGCAACTTCACTGGCCTCCACAGCTGTCAACTCTTTCTGTGTCTGCTTATCCCAGTTAGATACAACTCTTCCTCCTGTCACACAGCACTTTCAGCTCACAGGTCTCTTTCGTGCTTGTTTATCATCTTGGATGCCACCAGTTAGGCTGATGGCATGGCTTCCACCGCACTCCTGCCAGCAGCAACCAGCACAGAGGACAGTCCACATACATAACGTCTTACATTTAGGAGAGACCAAATAGCTCCACCCGAGAACACCAGAAGAATTGCCACATGAAATTGCACATTCCACACTGAGGATTTTAATAGAATTGTAAAATCTGAGTGATGATGCCCGGCTGGAACAAAGCAAACCCAGGTTCACAGTCACTTGTTCAAGTGTATACGTCTGTTGCTTTGAGTGGTACACCAGACCTGCTTTATCATCAAAGTCATGTGAGAAAGGCAAATGCAGTCCTCTGGCACATCACACAGGGTATCCAGGAGACAGGTAAGCCGTTAATGCTATTTTATTAAACAGGGATGAAACCTCATCTGGAACAGCCGATACAGTTAAGCCATCTATGTTCAAAGACGAGTTGAAACTGGAACAGCTACAGGGCTGGATTGTTGGATGGTCAGGGGAGGAGGCAGCCACCCTTATAGGGGTATGTGAAAGGCTTACTTAGCATATCAAAGTCAGTTTCAAGAGGCAGTGTGATTGATCTCTAAAAATACACCAGTGGGTAAACCTCAGGGAGGAAGAATGGCTATCAAGATAAAGGACAATATTGGCACAGGAGCAAAAGAGTATAAGCTTTCTATGAATAATGTTGTACCAGAGATCTGACTGCTTCTGCACATCAGAGCAGCAAGATAGCCTCCAACAGGGCAGTGAAGGGCAGAAATTGGGAAGTTTTAAAATGGTGTGTTGCAAATGAATCACAATGGCAGAACAGACTATGATAATGGTCTCAGTTTGACAAGGTGGCCCATCATATCCTTTATCTTTTATACCTTACTCCTGACTCCTATTGACCACATTATATTGTTTTATTTCATTTATTCAGGTGTCATTCCGCTAAAGTCCTGACATTTTTGCCTGCTGGTGGATTTGGGACAACGCTCCATCAGAGTTATCTAAGTTCTGCAGTATCAGCGATCAGCCTCACACACCCACATAAAGCTGTGAAGGCTGATAAACAAATTCTGTTAGGCAAAAGTGCATGAGACAGGATTCTTCTCACCAAAGTAAAAAAAGTGAATAATTTTGCACCATGTCTCATTGAACACAATACAGATGGTTCCTTCATGATTTAAGAAGTTCTTAACATCTTTTAAATCACATTTTTGTACCAGAGTGTTGTTTTGACACAAGTTTTAAATCTTCCAGTATTTTAAAAAAACCCTCTAAATTATTCCTTTTGGATTTTTCAAATTAGGTAGAGCCTAAAGTCTTTCTTAAATTAATCATAAATTCAAAAAAAAAAATCTTTAGGTCAGCAGAAAATTTTAATTTTCCAATATTTATACAAAATATTTCAGTCAGTCCAATAATGTTATTGATGTAATAATACTATTTTACAACACATTTCACTTGATATCACACAACACTCAAATTAAAAAAAGTAGTATGAAAATAACCCACACATGGCATGCATTAAATAGCAGGTTTCTAAGGGTAATTGTAAACAGACAACCCAAACCAAATAGAAGTACTTTTACTGTGATCACAGAAATTAGTTATTGATCCTATGCTGTATAACATGTTGTGAATGATCCAGGGAAAATACATAAAATTGTTTATGTTGAACTTCACAGGTGACAGCAAGAACGAGGGAACAATGACGAGGGAACAGGACACTGCATGACCACAACCTGGATTGGCCTTGGCATATACCAACGGTACTCGTTTGTCTAAGCAGGTACAAAACCGTACATGTAAAATAAATAATATACAGCATACATATAGAATACAGTATTCCTTTCCTGGGGATCAACGGTTTTAAAGGATTCATGGATGGATAATCTCTGCACCATGATCTGCCAATGTTAAATATAGCCAGAGTACTAATGGGAATTTTGGTGTGTACACAGGGAATATTGAATTTGGATAGGGATGCTAAATGCTTCTGTGTTCAGCACTGGGGTAACAACTGCAACAATACTGTGTCTGTTCCTAGCATCAGCAGGTAAATAAAGATATTGATAGTGTTCAGAAGATTGGCCTAACTGAAAAAAGCCTTAATGCTGACTGAAGAATGGGAAAATTATGGTTAAGGGAGATAGAAAGTTTGGGAAGATTCATCTCTTCAGCCTACTCCTCTCCACAGAGAAGCGACATTTGACACAGCAGCTTTCAGCTGAGCAAGCATAGCTGCAACAAGCAACCAGGAGCTGGAAGTGTAGGCAAAACAGTGCAAAGTAGAGAAAGATTGAAACTATTTACCGCATACTATAACACATTTTCCATCATTAGTGATTTGAAAATCAACAAATGGAGGCTGTTGTTAAAGATTTGCCCTATTTCAGGACAGAGCTGAGGGAGGCCCTAGTGATGTCAAAGACCCATGAGCTGATCCCAGCGGCCCCTCGTTGCACACAGTAAACCAGAGAGACACAAAGGCTGAAGAGGTATAGCTCCACAAAGCTGTTCTCTGCATTTTCACATCTCTTTCAGCACTTCTTTAGCATGAGTCCTGCCGGGATTCAGTTGCGCATTGCTAGAGTGACCTTCCTGGTTTGACCATCACCCTGCGGTGTTCCTGCCTTCTCACTGGAGGCCACCATGACCTCCATACAGCAGGAGGTCAGCTCATCTCTTCTGCCTCTCAAGATCGGTCCTCTTATTATGGGATATGTCCACAGACCTCAGAGGGAACTTCAGATGTTCTTGACAGTAAGGCAGTGCATGGTGGCACCTTCAGCGCTCCCTTGCAGGAAGATCTGATGTCTGCTGTCCCTAAGCTTTTCACTGGCACTGCTCTGCTGCCAATCTGACACATCTGTTGTAGGACTGAATATATTAGACCTGAGGAGATAAGCTTGTCATAGTCATATTTTAAAAGACATTTACTTCTGATCATTGTGTAGTCTACTCAGCCTGCACACTATCTCGACCTCCTAGCTCACATGAGATTTTCCTCGGTTTGACAAACACACTGTTTCTTCCCGCACCCACTGGCACATTTCCTAAACATAGGCATCTTTCCGAAGAACAGTGTTTCTGTTTACTATCCCCTCCTATCCAGGTCATGGATATCACCACCACCTGAGGCCCATGTTCCACCTGTGGAGAGTCTCCACGCTCCCAGACATTCAGACAACAATTTCCACTGCAGGGAGCCAAACCTCCTTCCCTAGACAGCCACACTGACCCCCATCTCAGCAGTCCTTGAGGTCTTTGTGTGTTCTAGCATGGGCCAAAGAGACATTATAGAGTTATAACCATTTTACTATTTTCTATCAAGCTAGCAGTCTGTTTCTGGAGGCAGTTTTTTATTTGCCTATTTCCAGTGCTGGCCCTAATGTCAAAAATACCTTCATGGCGGTCCTTGGAAAAATCTGATTTATAAGTAACGGTAAAGAATTCATAGAAGTAAACCTTCTTATTTACACCTTTCCAAACTGAGCAGATAATACTGTCTATAGACTACTTCCTTCTTGCGTCCCCATCCTTTCTCTTCCATTGCATGTGTCCCTGTCTCAACTACCTGTTTTCCTGCAGACATACTGCAATAATCTGTATGCAGAGGTCACACTGAAAGACTACCCTTTAGCATCAGAAAAACAAAATTATTTTCCCCACGGGTAACATCTTTTTGTAGATCAGAACATTCAAGGTAATATTGGTTCCTTTATTCCACTAACAGCTACTTCCACCCTTCAAAGTACTCTACCATAAAGACCAGGCCTCCAAGAGAGAGAAGATAGTCCCAGGTGACTAAACAGCCCTCTATGGGTCTCCAATAGATGATTCAAAGACCAACACCAAACAACTGGCTGCAGTATAGGCTTTTCCAGCATGGACCATGTGAAAAATCCGTATTCTGTAAGGAAGTCTCTTTTGAAAGGAGAAGGAAAATTGAATATCCTGGGAGGGGTTCCTACTGCTTTTGTGAAGAAACATGGGGGGTGTAAGTGAGCAATGACAGTCCTGGTTCTTGTATTAAGCACATGACATGTCCTCCTGGCCCTCTAGAAATAATTGCATTTGCAAAAGTGGAAGCAAAAGACAATCTTACAGTCATAGGGGTTTAATCACACAACAGCTGGAACATATTTTAAACAAGCTCCTTAGTTTACTGGTCACATGACCTATAGTTTCTAATTAAAAATCTCCCAAATCCAGGTGCTACACATCCTTGCAGTAAAGCTTGGTCAGACTGCACTGCGTGGGATACAAGGAAAGTTCTGTCATGCAAAAAAGAGCATCTGCTTCCCATCTATCAATATCCTATGGAAATAGGCTTGCACACCTCATTATTTCTAACTGACAAATGCTTTTTGTATGTAGTCTTGGAACAATATAAAGCAGTAATGTGCATTATCTGAGTATTTGTAGTTTAAGATGACCTGATTGTGCAGCTCTTACAATTTTTCTCTGGTTGAAGAACATTCAGTTTCTTAAACCTTGGACATGGTTGAATAAAAAAGGCTATGCCACCCTTCTGTTTGACCCAGTCCACACACAGAAGCGGTCTCAAAGGGCAAAGACCTACCGCAATCTAGATGGTCATTACGCTCTCTAAGAAAGGCATGAAAGCTGCCGCAGCACTGGAAATGGCCTTGAGCACAAGGTTTGAACTGAACTCACATCACTACCTCTGCAGCTGAGTCTATTCACCTCACTGATGACACATTTAAACAAAGTCTCTTGCTCCACAGCCCCTGCTCATTGTTATTTAAACCAGATGTATTTATAGCAGGGTTAAGTTAGCTAGGTAAGAATTCAAATAATTGAAAACTAAATGTGTTCTTGAAACAAAACAGCTTTCATTCAGAGGACGGAAGAAATATAGCTACTTTGGTTTTACCAAGTCCATGCAAACAAGTGCATACTGGAGACATAACACAGGTTAACTTAGATTCAGGAAAAGCTCATGAAGTAACACAAAAATCTGCTGGGTCAGTTTTCTGATCTCCAGGTTTACCCTGAGATCAGCAAGCACCAAAGCCAACTGAAACTATGCTGGGAGTAAAGGAAGTGATACAAGATGTCCAAAGCATAGACCTGTGCTGGTGGAGCAACCCTCCTACCAGTGCCTATGCTTACCTCCGGACATACAGCACCACAACGCATGGGCCTGCCAGAGCCCAAGCAAAAGGCTGGGCACCACGCTTGGTCTTTAACTTCCTGACAAATATTCTTCTCCCGATATCATCTCTGTCCTTAGGTTATAACTGGACACAAAAACTCACCAACACATATGGTGTGTTGTTCTCATCACCTGGAGTTGTTGCCCTATATGCCTCTGGCAAAAATTATTTAGTTCATTGTAGTGGCTATAACCATGCTATGAGCGGTAAACAGAAAAACTTACCCAATCTGAACTTAATATACCTCTATTCCTGTTCGTTATTGCAATTGGGAAGGAGCTGAATTAAACTTTTCTTCTTTCCTCAAACATTACACTGGAGCCATAATCTCAAGAGGAGACATTCACATCTCTGCTCTGCAACATTCGGCTGTGGACATCAGACCTGATTTCTGAAATTTCCCTTGCTGCAACTTGTGTCTACCATCACTCATCCTTTCACCACGCACCTCAAAAGAGTCTCTGCAGCCATCAAGTAGGTAGGTGAAGACAGCAAGTGGATTTTCACCCCCACCCTTAGCCTTCATTTCTGAAGGCTGTACAAAACCCATTCCCTTGGCCTCCTGCTACCATAATCATCTTTGTGGCCCTATCCTGGACTTGTTTGACATTATCACTGCCTTTCACATAGTGAGGTCACCAAAACTGGACATAGATTCAGCCACATGAATTCCAGGTAGAGGGGGATAACTGCTTCCTTTGACTCACTGATCGCACACTTGGTAATGCAGCGCAGAAAACGGTTGGTCTTCGTGGCCAGGATAGTGTACTGCTGAAGCATGTTCAGCTTGCTGCCCACCATGATCCCCAGTTCCATTTTTTGCGAAGATGCCTCCTACTCTGTCAACACTGAGCCCTGCAGTGTTGCACGGTGTTGCTCCCTGTCAGACACAAGGCAACGCATGCTGCCAGGTAACCTTCACATCACTGGTTATTACACTTTGAGCCCAGTCACTCAACCTGGTTTCACTAATTTTGTACTCCACCCACCCAACCCAGAATTTGTCACAAGGATACTACAGAAGATGAAGGCACATGTCCTTGCCCAAGGCAGGGGGGTTGGAACTAGATGATCTTTAAGGTCCCTTCCAACCCAAACCATTCTGTGATTCTATGATTCTATGATCCACTGCTCTCCCTTCATATGCAGGACCAGTCATCATAGAAGACAACTACGTTGGTCAGACAGGACTTTGTTCCCCGATGGCTTTTCCCAAGCATTTTATTTTCCTTCTTGTGCCCAGATATGACTTCAAGAGGATTTGCTCTACAAACTTACCAGGGACTGAGAGGGGACCAACTACTCTGTTGTTTTCTGTGTCATTCCTCTTGTCCTTTTTGAGGATGGGTATGACAATTTCTTTTCTCCACGCACCAGAAGCCTCCCATGATCACCAAGACCCTTCAAAAATGACACAGCCTTTCCATGATTCCCACTGAAAACCTCAACAGCCTCGGGTACATGCTGTCCAGTTCCAAGTCTTGTGCATTTATTCTGCTTAAGACTTCCATGATTCAGCCTTCCTTTGCTCCTTGGTAGCACTTCTTACCCAACAAAGACGAAGACTGTATTTTTGTAGCCTTAATTTCTCTCATTTTTAAAACATGAATACATCCAGCCATCACCCAATACCAATAAATCCATTCTGGAATACTTTAAAGAAGAAGTCTTCTTTGGTGCAAGATTTACATCTCTCTTTCTAATAAGTCAGACTACACCAAAAATTAAGTTCTCAGTAAGATACTCTGAGGACTGCAGCAGAGAGATTTCACAGATAGACAATTCACCTCAGAATTCACTATCAGTTCTCTCTGCACTTCATTAATATACTGTCCAAAACTTTATTCAGCAACAAAGACAAACTGAGGAGATGATCCACCTCACAGCAATTTATTTTCAGGGCCTGACTTCATTACATGAGGCTCTTTGATTAAGAAGATGAATGAGTGAATTCCCCAATTTGGTACCAGTCAGGCAGAGGAAGATTTTGTTGGGAACTCTATATTAAAACTCCTGGAGATGCGCTCTGCTTTTTCTCTGTTAATTCTTGGTGTTAAGCCAATCAAAGTCAGTGGAAAGATTTTATTGCTTTTCACTGTTTCCGTTCTTCTAGTTCTGCAGCTGCAATGTTTTAATTACAAGTAGGCTGTTTCCAATAGGAAGTCCAGTTCGTCAGAAGTATATACACTTTTTTAAGTTTAGTTGCTTTGATCTAGAAATGGCATGTGACTTCTGTAAAGAGTTCAAAATAAAAATACTTCAATCACTTAGCTTTTATTACCTTTTGTTCCAGCTTCTCTTTGGACCAAATGAAAGGTAAAAAGTTATTTGGTGAATTCCAGCGCTTCACCAAAGTTCACAGTTCCTGGATGTTGTGGACAAAGCTAACATGAAAGGTCTGTGCACCCAACTTCTCAAAACAGCTACTGTGCACTTAATTTTCCATAATCATGTATGGAATCACTGTACTCCACAGTGTTTCATGTGACATCTTGCTGAGATGCTGGAGTCACAGCACCTGATGAACTCTGATCAAAAGAGCCTTAGATTACGCAGCACTGTCCAGCTCTCCTGGTTGATCAGTTGCTTCCTCAGCTCACACCTACTTGTCTTCCTTCCACTGTGGATATGAAGAGTGCACAAATCTAAGAGCGCACCAACAGCAACAGCACCAGGACTCCTCACTGACCCTGTGATACAGGTACCCTTGCAGTTAAATTGACACTGTTGTAATTCTCCAAACAGGAAATTCGATCACTAGGATACTTCAACCACTGGTGACACAATTAGACATGCATGGATTTAGATGTGCATTCGTCTTTAGAGTACTTGTCAATCCACAAATTATGTGAGATGGAGCACAACCTCTAAGAAGAGGCGAGTACCTTGGGAAGTTCATTCTAATAGGAAAACAGTAATCATTCTCAGACTAAATAAGAAAAAACAGTCACAAGGTATGCTGTGATTAATGCTCACAAAGGCTTCATACTGCCGTGTAAATTCCCTGGGGGAGATATCTGCTAAATTCAGGTATCAGCTTCACTCTGCAAAGCTGGAAGAAAGAGTGGTGGGGCAGTTGGTGTAGCAGTCAGTCAGGGGAACCTTAAGCAACTATTTTCTCCTCGACCTTCCACAGACTCCTGGCAAAAGTCACAGATGAATACACTACAGACACAGGAGAGGGTAATTTATGCAAGGTATGGCAAATCACTCTGGGGCAGTACATACTAATTTTTACCTCCCTGTGACAGGCTGGTCCACACCTGTAAAATAAAATTACACTAATGAGGACGGGGGTAATCCATCTCCTGCAAAACATATTGCATGTCTCCCGCTGACTTCAGTAGGAGTGAAATCAGACCCCAGTTTACAGGTATGCAGGAAATGTTACATACTGCAAAACAGTCCCAGTGGATAGTGTTAGATACAGACATGAAAGAGGGTAGCCATCTTCAGACTGCTCTAAGATGGAAAATGCAGGAACATTGTGAATGCCCCATCCCTGGAAGTGTTCAAGGCCAGGCTGGATGAGGCTTTGAGCAACCTGGTCTAGTGGAAGGTGTCCCTGCCCATGGCAGGGGGGTTGGAACTAGATGGTCTTTAAGGTCCCTTCCAACCCGAACCATTCTGTGGTTGTATGACCCTATGATCTCTTGGGATCTTTCTAATCACTCTTTGGAAATACTACCTGGATTTACTCTTCTCAGGGTCTGTCCTCCTATAGGCCCACCTGCTTTCCATAATGGTGTAAGGCAGCCTACTGTACATGCCTTCCACCACACAGCATCGTGTAGTTGACACAATATAATCCAGCCCAGCTCCATATGTCAGAACTGAGGTCTTCTGAGATACTCAGCAGCTCTGGAACTTGAAGATGGGTGTCATAAGCAATAAGTCATTTTCCTGGGTTTACAGATGCTTCTTTTGATATGTCATAAAACTGCTGGTAATAGAATCCCATAAGGGATTGTTTCCAGAGCAGTTTGTGAATCAACCTCTGTTAACAAATAACGAGTTTCTCATGTTTCCTCCTGCAGGAATGTGATTCTGCAGATCCTAAGGTTTCTCGGCTCTCACCGAAGCTGCAGATGTCAGGGAACATGGACCTTCAGACAGGCTGAGCAGTTAGGTAGCATGTGTTTGCAAGCAGATGCGCACCAGTTCACCAAAGGAAAAGGTGCAGGATTGCAGGTGTGCAAGCACAATGCAGCAGTTCATAAGACAACTGCTCAAGGCATTTCTTTTTCCTTGCAACTCTCACAGACCTGTCTGGAAAGCACGAATCAGCTCTACACAGTCACCAGGTCTGCCCTCCCTTTGCCTTCTCACCATCAAACCTTTTCTCTGCTATTTCCCTCTTGTTGCCACTCTCCTTCACAGCCTGGCCTGACTGGTCCCTACTGCTAACCCAAATCCCCCATCCTAGCTGTGCTGGAGAGAGGAGCAAGTGGGGAGAGTGCCTTGATGTGGGAATGGGACTTTGTGTTTCTCCAGGTAGTGCTGGCAAACTCTCCTTTCACTGAACACTTAGACCCCAGCCAGGGACCATGTCAAACCTTTCTGACTCTGGTCTTTGTTTTCTGGCTCCCTCCCAACCCCCTTGAAAACCTCCCTGGGCAGCTGTAGCCCTCCAAGAAGAGATGGTGCTTTTTCACACTCCGGCAAGTCCTGTTCAGCAGCGCAGGCACAGGACATAATATATCCAAGACTTGGACATGGAAGGAGCGGCACGGACCTTGCCTGGCAAAGTCAACATTTCACAATCTGGCCCCAAGTCAGAGTCAATTCGGGAAAGGGAAGCCATGCTCTGGCATTGGTTTTGTGCCAGGGGAGACAAACCTGTGTGAAAGACAGCCTGCACAGCTGCAGGGCTTACTTTGCCATTGACCCTCTGACTTTGATTTGAACGTATCTGGGTTTGCAGGCTGCCAGCAGAAGTCAATGTGACCAGAACTACCTGAAGGAATCTGTTAAAATGCAAGGAAAGCAAACCAGAGCTCTGAACTGCCTGGACAATTCAAGGGAAGTCCCTGAGTATCAGTAGAGAAGACTGTTGTCCCCTTCTTCTCCAGCCTACCATGGGTGGATGACATTCTCCAGCTCCTTAAGCACATACTCCCCCTGCATCAAGAGAAAGATGCTGCACAACAGAGGAGGAGATGCAGGCATAGGCAGGGAAGCATGCCCAGATAGGGTTCTTCCAGATGGTGCCTTTCCATCTGCAGGGTAGCAGAGACCCTCTCTTGCTCCCTCATCACATGTGCCGGACATAGCCAGCTCACATTTGGGGAAAGGGAGGAGAGGACTGTAGCCCTGTGCTGCACATGTGCTCAGCATGGATCCATCCGTGAGGATGTGTGAAAATAGAGCCAGCTATGTGAACTTCACATTCTGCACGCAAGGCCTGGCAGAGCAGCCGTATTCCTTTACACTCCTGGATTTCCTTGTGTCGTCGTGAACCACACATGTGTGTGACACAAATAAATTCAACTGACTTGTCTGAAAGATGTTGCCCTTATATGCTGCAGTGACCCCATGTCCTTAGATCAAGGGGTTTATCTGAGAAAGTATCCCTTGTTTGGCTGTCTTTATAACCCCCCATAAAATAAGTCGCACTATCGTATTTCCTCCTCCTGCTCGCCTTTTCATACTAAATAGTTCTGGTCTTTTTAAAGTTCTCCCTGTGTGGTTTCTCCTCCCCAGGCACTGGGTAGTTTTCATTGCCATACTCTGGACCTTTCCCTTCACACAACAGTCTCCTTTAATCTCCTGTCCTGCGAGATGCAGGCTTCTGCTACAAAGTTTTCAGGATGTGAGGAGGAAAAAGATTTTCCACATCTTTAATTGTACCAAGTTGAGATTGTAGGAGACCTGCCTTCTCCCCTAGCATCTGCATCCCCTTATTAAACAGATGCCTTCATCAGACTGGCAACACTCATCACAGCCAGCCTTGACCTGACCCTCTTCTGAAAGAGGAAGAACGCCTGAGGCTTGTGATCACTCCTCTGCTTTGCACCGACTCTGTCAGGGACCATGGGAAATCACATCTGACAACCACAAGGAACGAAGTGGGGAAATGCAGGCTCCAAGGAACGAATCTACGGAAGGGCAGACAGCAGCAGTGCTCAGGCTTGTTAAGTATAAAACCTCTCATAGCTCGGAAAAGGTTGGAAGGAAAAGAAATAGGGGAAAGAGAGCAGGAGGCAGGTGGGACAAAATTCTTCATTGTCCTGTAAGGTGGTCCACCAAAGGGTGGGCTTTGGGCTGCTCGAGTGTCACTGGTAAACAGCTATGGAAAAGGTCAGGTAGGAGTTGTTTGACAAGGGCACAAGCAGAAATCAACAGAAGGAAGGCTCTCACCAGCCGTCTGTGTGGCAGGAGACAGAAAAGGGAAAAAGACCACAAGCGGGATGCTCCTGGGGCTAATTAAGGGAGCTGTTCTGCACAAGACAGATGCCAGTCTTCTTGACTGACAGCCCAGAGGGGAAGATCACATTTCGAGAACACAAGCTGAACAAGTAAAGAGAAGGAGTGAGATGGGCAGAGAGAAAATCGAAGCTCCCCAGAAAACACAGAGCAAGAGGCTCCTCTTCCTGCCAGAGGGCAGAGGCTGTGCCTCCACAGGAGACCAGGCAGGATGCCCCTCGGGTGGACCCCATGGCACAAACTGTTGGGGTCACTCCTGGTTTCAGCTAATCCCATACTCCCTTGTTATCCACACCTGACGAAGCTGGGGAAATAGGCCACTGGTCTGACCCACACATGCCAACTCCAAAGCGCACTAAATCCCTGCAGAGATCCACAATGGCTTTTCCAATCTTTCAGTTAGATTCCTTCATTTTAAATGAGTGTCTGGCCAGAATTGGCAAGAATAAATAAGGCAAATCAGCACAGACCTCATCTAAAATTTATTATCTGCCAGCAAAGAGCCTGACTCAACAGACTGAAGTGTTGCGCACAGTCCAGTAAAGCCTCTTTATAAGGTGGTATATGCTTTGTTTGGGTTTTCCTAAAAGCAGATCCAACAAGGGCACCCAAACCATTGCTGTGGCAGGGGAAAAGCCTAGGACTGATGAGGCGGGGCAGGAACAGTGTAGCAGCAGGTTTTGCCTGGGCAGGGCATGGAGGGGTCTTCAGACACACAGTCATTTCTGCTTCCTTCACGAGTTAATTTCTCCCCAGTCCTCTGGCCGGTGACTCAAGGGACCTAGAAAACAGTGGTAGGATGTCTCATCCCATTTGTACGCAGCAGGAACTTGCCACTTCTTTTGTGTACCCCTAGCTCACAGTGGTGTTTTCTTGCCTCAGTGCACAGGGTCCAGCTGCCCACCCAGTGAAAGGGAGGGTGCCTAAATCCAGGTTCCCATGCAGTTTTTTCAAAATAAAACTGACATTCTTATCTAGAGTGCCTTTGGGCAGGTTAAAATTGACTGCGGCATTTGATAAACATGGATACCTATCGGACAGAAATAGACAAGGCTGATAAATGAAAACAAATTTTTTTTAAATAAAATCCTGTTGGCTATGAGAAGCCACAATGAGGGTGCATGAACACTGCAGCTACAAGATGTGCTCAAAACACCTTACCACTCAGATTTCTTCACGTTATTTTTTTTCCAGTGTGCTGGACTGGAAGTCTTAGATTAGAAGTAGCTCCATCTCCTGATGAAATACTTAAAAGCCTTGTTTTTTTTCCCCCAAGTCTTGTGTCAGCACACAAGCAGAGTCTGAGGAGGGATGTTCTCAAGTGTTTTGTTTACAACAGGCAGACAAAACTCCTCCGTGTTCACTGAGGGATGTATTTCAGCCCCTCAGGCCAGGAGGGGTGGTTGTCCAGTACTTGGTGGCTCTACCAGGCGAGGGCCACTCTCAGATCAGTTTCTGGAGGTTAACCATAAGACATCTTGAAGCTCTGCTGTTCCCGGTTGCTTTGTGCGCTTCTCCTCCCTCATCTGTCCCACAAGACACACCAGCTGGTTCCAAATCTGCTCCAAAGGAGGGTGGGTGTCAGGCAATTTTGGCACTTTGGGTAGGTTTTCTTCTCTGGAACGTGGGACAAAGCAAGACAACGAGTAAATCTCACTGAAGACAGACATTTGGACACAGAGGGGGACAAATTAGTCAACATAAACACTTTTGGTCAGGGAAAAAAGACCCATAGACTACAGAATGTGACCTTCTAACCAATGTGTACTATATTTACTGTGTATCACTGAAACGTATGGCATGGTGGGGCCCTGATTCTGCCTGGCACCTCTGGAGCACTCCAGGAAACACAGATAAATATCTGTAACTCATCTCACTTCTCACACTGGACAGAGCCAGGGTGATTTCCTGTCCTGTCTCTGACTTCATTAGTCAGAAGAGAGAACTTGTTTCATTTCCATGGCAGAGTCCTTGCATCCTATGCTTGCTTTCCTATGTGTCATCCTGCTCCCATAAAAGACAATAGAAGATTGTTCTTGGTGGCAAGGTTCAGTCCACAGCTAATGATGTTCAAGTGTTTTACTCATCAACAAATCTTCATTTGCTTGTTCAGCCTGGAGAAGAGGACGCTCTGAGGAGACCTCATTGCAGCTTTCCAGTACCTGAAGGGGGCCTACAAGGGTACTGGGAGAGGACTTTTTACAAGAGCCTGTAGTGATAGGACAAGGGGTAACGGGTACAAATTGAAAACAGTGAGGGAGGTTTAGATTAGATATCAGGAAGAAATTCTTCACAGAGAGGGTGGGGAGGCGCTGGAACAGGTTGCCCAGAGAAGCTGTGGATGCCCCATCCCTGGAAGTGTTCAAGGCCAGGCTGGATGAGGCTTTGAGCAACCTGGTCTAGTGGAAGGTGTCCCTGCCCATGGCAGGGGGGTTGGAACTAGATGATCTTTAAGGTCCCTTCCAACCCAAACCATTCTATGATTCTATGATTCTATGGAGTATTGAATCTAAAATAGAGACCAGAAGACACAAAGACAATATGTGCATATTAAAGTCCTCAGTCATAAGGACCAAGGTGATAAGAATAAATAAAGACACTATGTTCACAAGTCCTTGGGGATAAGGAGAGTCTGGCAGATTTTTTGTTGTTGTTTTACAAAAAACTACTATAAGTTTTCAACCCTGTCTCAGCCCCCCCTTATAGAGTAGTTTTCTCTGTGGAGAAGCCAGCTACCTCACCACACAACTCCAATCTAGACAGCAGAAAACCTGCATTTTGGGACATCCTGATGACTTCTGCTGAAACATGAATCTTGTATAGATTTTTTGCAGTAGAAGAACAACACATAGGCCTAGGACAGACAATGTAAAAACTGTTGTTAACCATAATCAATATAGACAGGTTTACCATCCTTTATTTATTTCCTAGCCTGAAAGAAGAAAATAGGCTTTGCAGAGAAATTAGCTGGTTTTAAACAAATCATTAAAAGCTTATTGCTACAGTTTGGTTCTAGGATCGAGCAGCTCATAATAAAAAGGCTACTGCATATATCTGAGTGAGACTTCACACTCTTAATCCTGCTAACCTGGGATGAAAGGAAAACAGCTGAGCAGTATTTCACAGGACTGAAGACTCAATAAAAAACAACCTGGGAAGGGAACCCAGTCTCTCTATAACTTCTAAAAAGATGAAAAGAGATAAAAACTCATAAAGCATGTGGAAGAGTATAAGAGATATTCAGCCAGGTCTTGCTCTTCCCTTATTTCACATTAAAAAACTGTAAGAATCTGAAAGCATAGGTGAAAATTACTGATATTACCTTTTATCTTGATGGTGTTACTTTCCCAGTATCATGTTGCAAGTAAGAGTGGCTTCAAGCAGAGACTATGGAAAAGGTATTGAAATCAGGTACCTTTTGGAGGAAGAAAGTGTCTCCTGCCAGCTCCAGAGACAATAGTTCCACCAGTGAAAGTGCCACAGTTATGTTGTCTCACATTTTCAGTCTTGACCTGCACCTAACAGAACTTCTTTATTACTGCTGCTGTCCCGTGAAAGATGCAGAAAACTTGTATGTATCTACCCTTTGAGGAGTCAAGATTTTAAGTATGTAATAAAAAATAGGCTTTGACAGGATTGTGTTGAGACATTTAAAAATATATATACTGACTACAGCACTGCAGGGAGGAGCCCCCGAAATTTTTGACTGGACAACATATGTTTGAAGTGATAATTTGGCTACCACAGTGACCAAACTGATTGCAAGTGAAGTGGAAGGAGATACTGGCACTCTGGAGTCTCCAGACTGCCACAACACAAAACTGGATGATTTTATAAACTTTTTTCCCAGATTTTACCATGGAAGAACATAGCACTCTATACTTGCATATGGTGGTAATAGTGGCACTGTTATTATTCCTCACAGTGCAACCTATAAATGCTGCACTAGGAAGAACATGTCTCAGTGCCCTGCACAGCCACAGAGCACCAAGGTGCTGTTCACAACTGAGGAGGTTTTGAAAGCACCAGAACATGCCATGGGCTGTCTAGAATGGGGTGTTGCTGTTTTGTAAAGGTCACAGCCCTGCGTACACTAAATCCTTTGGAATTATCCTGTTAATTTGTAATCTGAGATGTTTTATAAGTCTCAATCCAAGGGGTTTATGTATACTCTGCTGGTAATAGATGGTGCATGGCAAACTGGTTAAGAAGAACAAATAGTGCCCCTAGCCAAGAACAGAAAAATAAATCTAGATGAAGTTTAGATAAACTGATCTCAGAAAAGCAGTCCATAAATTAACGTGAATTTGGGATTGATTCTCTTGGATCCCCTGAATTTGGGATTGATTTTTCAGCTGAATTTTTTCTCCCCCACAGTGGAGTGTTATTTGTTAACATACGTATGTAAAGCAGTTGACCTAATGAAGCTGTTTTGTTTGTAGAATTTTAATAAAAGAGAGGCAGGACACTTCTTCATGTCATTGGACAGTGAGGGTCACTACCAACAAAATTCATTTGAGCTTCACCTACTAGCATTAATTTCAGATTGTTCTATAACAGCTTTTACAAAGAAGCCTCTACAAAGCCAGGTCTAGTCTAACAATTCAGTGATGTCTCATGAGTTTCTATTGAATTTATTGGAAATGCAAGGATGTCTGATAGAATGTGTGACCTAAAGAAAATTTCTAAACTGCTGATGTTTAATTGACGCAGTGAAGGTCTTCTGCACCTTGAGAATCTTACGAAGATCAAAAAGGGCTCAGGTATTGATTAGCCCCAATCTTTGTGTTCATTTATTAAGGATGAGGAAAGATGTTGCTTCCTCCAGTGATAAGAGTAGGAAGAAAGTGAACCCTTCAGAAAACAACATGAAATCAAGAGAGAGCTGTTGGAGCCCTCATGGACACTAACAGACTTTCATGTCCCTGACCAGCCTCCGCCAGCCCTGCCCATTTCCCAGAAGCCCATTTCAGCCCAGCCTGGGCCCTTGGTCCCTGCTCACCATGCCCAGGGGCTGTGGGACACCTCCCTGACCCTCAGGAGCAGCCCTCCCTGCTCTCTAGCAATGGCAATTGGCTTGTCCTGGCCCACGTCAGCCTAAAACACTCCGTTGGGTTTCCACAGGGAGCCCCTACCATGTGGTTCCTGTTCGTGGAGGTGGCACCTGGTCCCACCTGTCAGGAGCCTTTCATGGGTCTCAGGCCTCCTGATGGGAGATCCGGGGAGGGGCACACAAACTAGGAGATGAGTTAGGCACCATTAGGGTGGAGCCAAGATCCAACTCTCCATCTGGAGTAGCCCTCAGAGAGAGACTGGCCTTGGTGGTGTACCGGTGTCTGACCTTCGGCGCTGTAGGTGCCCTCCTGCCCCATGACACCACGCACCCAGCACAGCCGCCAGCCCTCCTCCAGCAGCAGCACGTCAGGGTTTCCGTTCTCCCCAGCTCAGCTCAGAAACATCACCTGCACTTCCTCTGAAATTCCCAGACTCTCTTTGTAGGGTGTCCCGGAAGCAGTGAGATGTTATTAATTCAGAACAATTCGCACATTCGACCTCCTAAAGGACCACAAAACATTCATTAATAATTGCAACCATTCACGCACTTCGGAGTGTGGGAGGAGAAAAGAAATTCAGTGACATCCCAACCTCAAGCCCAGATCCTACGCACTTTGAACATAAAGTGAGGGTTCCCCTGAAACCGGGTACCACTGAAGCTGATGGTGTAGGACTATTCTCTGGTCTGATGTCACGTATTTGCATAAATTATTTGCAGCATCGTGGACCTATATCCTTTTGTTTTCAGTGGCTCTTGTAGAGATGACAGACTCCCTCTGCCTGAACGATTTGCAAGACCCAGGCTGCTGTCAGCAGCTCGCTCCTCCACCTGCCCTTATGTCTTACTAACAGCTTGTTCAGATGCAGCTCACGTGTCCAGACAGGCTCCTGCAGTTGATGGAAAACAAAGTCCCTTAGCAACAGCCCATCTATTTTTCCATAATACATCAACAAATAACAGGACCTACACTTTCTGACAGGGTGACTGTGGTCATACAGCATGGCCTGATTACCCAGGAAGAAACACACAGGGGAATTATTTGATCTCAATCTCCCCACCTGCACCAGAGTTCTTGGACTGGGGAGTTGCAGTGCTCTGAAGGAGGACCAGCTCCATTGCAAAGGCAGCCCAGCCCTGCTCCCAGCCAAGGTGATTGCTCCTTTGTAGAACAAACAAAAAAGTGCATTATAACTTTGCCTAAAAATTTCTTTTTAGCAGTTACCAAGGAAACATAGCCAGGTATGTATTCAGATGCTACTTGAGTATGCTCTGCTACTTCCACTTCTACACGCCGGCTACTTCCACACAAATTCCTACAAGGCTTTTATATAATTCACTAAGCAGATTTTCAGAAGAACTTGAGTTTTCCTGATCAATTTAATTACATGAAAAATCTGCCGTCCCCTATGGCAGTGGTCCATTAATCTTCCCGATGTCATGGCAAGATTATAGTCGTAATTCTGTATCTTTTTAATTTTCCCTGTGGAGTTCTTGCACTATTTAAGAGCCTGCATAGCATATCCCAGGGACAAAGGTCTCAAGTGATTTTGGCAGAACATCGGTTTTACTGTAAGGGTTTATACAAACAATTTCAACCCTTAAAATTTCCCAGCTGGCACTACAGGCAACGGCCATGATAACAAAAAGGATCCCCAAGATGAACAGCCAGATTTAAAATTCTTTCTTTTATTGTGCGTGGAGCCAACTCACCTCAAGCCCAATGAAACAAAAGCACATTTGAAATGGAAGAACACTAAGACTGAGTGTATGCTGCTTTGGGAATAGGTTTAAGGATTTCTACCAATACGCAAACAGGAAAGACATGAAAGGATTTCTCCAGGGACACACTATCTTCTTCAGGACAAACCTCACCAGGACAAGGCACTTTCAGAGACCACTGCAACATGCCAATCCCAAGCACAAGTACAGACT
>NW_010260823.1:0-14093 GCF_000690775.1 Eurypyga helias
GCGTCAACGCCCCGGGGGAACGGGGCCTGGGCTGCCGCGGGTTGCGTGTGGAGGGACGTGGGGTGTCTCTCCGCGTGGGCCCGCACGTGCCCGCGGCTCCCGGCAGAACCTCCTTGTCAAACCGCCTTGTCAGATCCGGCAGCAGTCGTGACTGACGCCTGCGTTGTGATCCGCGAAGTGGAGATGATTAAGATGCTGGCCTGGTCCTTACAAAAATAACACGTTCCCAGTGGGAGTTGCAGCATTCGCTGAAGCAGCTCTGATCGCCCCTAAGCCGTGTTGCCTCAAACTTGGCGTTCGGCTGTACCTGAGCGATTGGAGATTTCGCTTTCCACAGCGCTCCGCTGGAGGTCAGCGCTCAGGAGGCCAAAAAGGTGCTTCTACACACCTGGTTGCAGAGCCGCACTTTCTGTGCCATCGTGTTCAAGCCTCCGTGTATTTTTCTTTACACTTTTTCATACCAGTTAGCCACTCACCTTATGCTCATGTTTCATTTAGGCATTGTAAGTGTACAATTAATTAGTTTTATGATTGAAAACAAGTCCTAAGACTTCTTTCTCGTGTCCCGTCTTAAATACACCATCATTTCGACTGCTTGGAGATGGAAAATAAATTTGTTCTTTTCACATCGGCAGGATACTTGCAAGGCAGTAATAGTTTGCATGGCTTGCCCAGAGAACCCTAGCAGACTGAAGGTGCCTTATGCTTTTCATGAGCATGAAAGCTCTGCAAGAAACACCTTTTAATAACTGCTTGAGCAAAATGCCAGAAGAAGAAACCAAATGTGCAGACAAGCACCTCCTTTACTGAGAGTGCCTTTCTGTGCTCTCTCTGGCTACTGACATGCAGTTTGGCAAACGAGTGTAAACACTTCTAAGAAATGTTTATTGGTGAAGTAATTCTTTATAAATAAACCTGTTTGAAGTTGTAAGAACATGTTTTAAGACATAAATTTCCTAATTGTGGGATACAGAGCAGCATTCAGCCATTATCTGCTCACTGCTGGCAGGTTAAAGAAGAGCAGCTAGGAAGCTTTCTCTGTTCAGTGGCTGTCTGGCGTCAGTTTGAGGAAGTAGGAAAACAACGTTTGACAGTTGCATCCTCTTCTGCACAAAGAGAGAGGGGGTGCTGGGCGGCAGTGGGGTGCTCCTTTCAGGTTAGCTTAGGTAAGCAAGTAGCTAGTTTTTGTTTAAGAGCAGCAAGAAACCTTGGGTTTGGGAATAATAATTTTGTAAGGAGCTAGAGCTTTCGGTCGTAAATTCTTGAATGGTAACCAAAAAAGAGTTGACTAAATTTGCTTCCTGGAGTAAGCCAAGTCATGGATTATATTTCCCTTGTCTTCTATGCTGGTTGTAGTATATTGAAATTACCTTTGTTTAATGAAAACAGTGTCCAAATACTCTTTTCCTGTATTGCTAAAGGAGCTTCTTTTCCCCTCACAGCTGAATTCAGGAGTCAGAATTTTTACTCGTTTGTAGATTCGTAATATAATCGAGTGCTAGAGTTAATAATGTGAGTGTGCATCTTTAGGTGCTGTACCTGCTTGAGTGCATACATCCACACAACTACAAAAAAAGGTACCAAGATGTGATTAAACTAGTTTTAACCTGACATTCCTCAGCGTGTACTTGCCCACATTAGTCAGCCTTTCTGTGTGAATTAAAGCAACAAAACAAAGCCCCAAGAAGTGGCAGAAAAAATCTCACCTTTAGAGTTACAAAGTCAACTTGAGTGAAAAAATGGTGCACTTGAAAGAGTTCTCTGATTGCTTCAGTGTGGTCCACCTCATGGACCGTGAGCCAAATTCATTGTGGGGCGTGCTTCCCCCCAGCCCACTGCCCCTTCCCAGGCAGAGTGCCGGGGTCCCTGTTCCAGGACTAAATGTAGCCTCAAGGGCCAAAGGCCACCAGGCTACTCATAGTCTGGTCCAGAAGCTCAGCATCGCTGTAGCCACTGCTTTTGGGCGTGGGGGGGGACAGAAGGGGAGGCAGCAGCTGCTGCTTTTGACAGCTTTCACAAATGGTCACTTGCTGTGCGTGGTGGTCTCTTTATGGCCTGACAGAAAGCAGTGTTGGGTATGTGAGAGCTGCACGTGTGGTCGAATCTTTACTTTGAATCGACGAAATGATGTACTCTTAAAAAAATGGTCTCAGATTGGGCAACCAAAGCTAGTCATTGCTTTGACTATTTTATTTTCTTTTTCTTCGCATCTCCAGGCAGTGCATTCTGCTTTGCAAGAGTAAATTGTGAAGTGTTGGGGTGTTGTAATGATAAAAGCCCGTGAGATAAGCTGGGGTACATGTACCTCCCTTTTGCATGAGCAAAATCTTATTGGAATTAAAAATAAATAATTGAAGTATTGTTTGCTAGAATGGAGTTTTTCCATTAATTGCTGAGGTGGATTATGAATTCTAAGTTCATCTTTTATAACCTATTGCATTTTTGAAGTGAATATGGAGAGGATGCATGGGTTTGAAAGATGCAATACCTCATAACATTGGGGGTTTTGAGGTTTTGGGGTTTTTTTTCCTCCTTAAAATAGCCCTAAGTCACAGAATTTTCCTACATGTATACTTGTAGCAGAGCACCACGGGTTGCTTGTTTTGGTGTTACAGCAAGAAACTTTGAATCTACTATCATCAATTCTGAACAGAACTGTAAAGACGTAAGATCAGTTGTCCCAGAGGGTAAGAGCTGAAATTTAATTACAGTTTCCCTGTCTCAAGGAGGAAGGTTTCAGCAGCTGTGATACTGTACTCAGTTTGCAAAATCATTGCTCAGGGAGGGGAATTATTACGAGGAACATGGTCTCTTTGTGGATGAGTGCTTTCTGCCACAGTATAACTCAAATTGAAAGCTCTTACTGAGTCTTTCTGCCAGACTGAATCAACTTGGTTTGTTAAATATTTCATGGTTTTTAGAAACAAGTTTGAATTATTTTTCAGTGAGTGAGAACTTCCTGTGAGGAGAAAAGGACAGATTTTGCTAACACTGCAGCCGATGAGCTTTCTATTTCTTTTTGTTGTTTTGTATTCCAGGCTTATATGAATCCCATAGCTATGGCCAGAGCACGAGGTCCGGCCCAAAATTCAGGACCAACAATACAAGACTACTTGAACAGGCCAAGGCCAACATGGTAAGTGGGAATATTAGTCTGCCCTTGTGATCTCTTGAGTAGAAGATTGTTCCCTTTTACTAAGATGATACCAGATGATACCTACCTCCTCCCCAGGATACCAGTAATACATTTTGAAAGATACCATGTGTCTGGCCAAGAGGTTGTTTTCTAAATATGTATTCAGTCTCCTGTTTTAAAAACAATGTTACTTAATCTTGAAATACATAACTTTCTCATTTGTCTCTAAATATGTTGGCAAAAATTTCTCAAAAGAGGAAGATGTTGGTTATTTTACTTTTACAAATCCTGATACCTAAAGCCTGCAGATATATTTAATTTTAAACAAAATAATCTCTAGAAAAACATTTTGTTCATATATTTGTAGAACACAGTTTACCTTACCCAACAAAATCATCACTTTGAGATATTATCAACCTAACTTTATGTTTAGTCAATTTTCCCTCCTCTCATAAGACATTAGAGAACAATTTTCTTAATTGCAAACTTAACTTTAGATCTTTCAGAGGGATTTAGCTACCGTACTTAAGTTATTAGGGTTAGGTTACCATGCGCATAACATCTAAGATGCTTTCATTCTTCTTTCTGTTGGAAGTTCAGCCAAAGCTAAACTTCAAAAAACCCTACAAAAGGTTAGACACTTAAGAAGGTATTTTTAATTGTACAAATTGTGATCTGTCATCCTTTTTATGTAGGGAAGAAGTGAAAGAGCAACTGGAAAAGAAAAAGAAAGGATCCAGGGCTTTGGCTGAGTTTGAAGAAAAGATGAATGAGGTTGGTAATGTTACTAGTGTGTTAAAACTTGATTCTTCTTATCTTATATGCTGCTTTTCCTCCATTATCGTTAGCAGCACCAAGTACCCATAATATTTCATTTCACTCAAGTTTTTAATGAGTAAATGTTTTGTTTCGTTTGTATCAGATGTTAGGGTTACCCCCGAACCAGTGAAGAGCTACTCTCAGCTCAGAGAAACACTGTATCAAAAGGTTTGAAAACACCATCAGCCTTCAGTATACAGATAGGACTGTAAAGCATTTCCTTCTTTCTCATCCTAAGCTGAATACATGCCATGCTGGTTCCCTGCTGTAAATGCAGCTGTTCTGATGTTTGTGTTCAGTACCTGCTGGAGATCAGCATGGTGTAAGAAAGTTTCACCTATAACTCCTGTGGTACACATAGGAAGAAATTAGTATATGATGAATGTAACTGTTCCTTCTTGGGTTCTGGTATCCTGGGATAAGCTTCAAGCAGTAGCCTTCATCATTGTGTGAGAGTTTCTGGCTGAAGTAGATGGTGCTTCTCCTCTGTTACTGGAAGGGCATAGTACCTCTGCTCTTGCTGTAAGTTTTTGCCTAAGAAGCTACACCAGTAACTGGAGGGTTATAGGGTGCTGTTCTGAGAAGACCAGTTGCTCTGCTCTCTCTGAGTTTTAGCTCGGTGATCATATTCCTTTCCTGCTTTGATCTTTGCTTTATTGTGAAATAATTGAAACTGGCATGGAAAGAAGATAACAGCTTTTCAGTCTGGCTGCAGGGTAGGAAGGGATGCAGGGAGTCATGAAATGGCCAGGAGTTCTTCCTGAATCTCCTAAGGACAAATCTCTGAATGGTTGGAAAAGATTACAAGCCTGTGAATGAGCTGCTCTCCTATTACAGTGACAGATGTTGTGGTTTTTTGCTTAAAACATAACACTAACAGAGTCTTAAAATAATTTAAAGAGAATGCCTGCCTCATAAAGCACAAGCTGCTGTTAGAGACCCCTCAGGTAGCTGGTATATCAGAGTACACAACCTGCTGCAATACTGCATAGATGCTGCTGGAAACACGTAATGCAGAGCACTGTCCTGGCTAATCTGCTGTGTCTCAGCAGCACTTTTCAGCTAATTCACAGTATGCTGACTTGGCCATCTGCATATCCTACTGCATTGCACAGGTATAATCTTGCTTAATTCCTGATATTTCTGTCCCTTCAGCACAATATGTGGATTATCGTTGCTTTGCCAATACAATACTGATACAGCTTCGTCATGAGGAAAGTCAGGATCAGATAATAGTAACGAAGAAGGGAGCACATGATGTGTCTGACACAGGAAGCAGGAATAGCACAGGTTGAAGCTAGCAGCCTTTCAGTGTGATGGGGGTGGGTGGGATGTTTCCGAGCTCTTGAAGGGGAGAGTTTAGGTAGAGCTAGGGAGCTCGTAAGGGATTGAAGCAGTGGGCTTGGCCTAGCAAAGTAAGAGCGTTCTTACAAAGATATGTATAATAACTTCATACTCTAATCATTGTTGACCTCGACAAGGTCCAAAACAGACACTAGAGACACCCATACATTTAAGAAGGGCCAGGAGAATTTGTCTTAAAATTTTGCTTCAGGTGACTTTAAAACTAAGACAGAATAGCAGTTTTTCTTTTAGGGTCCCCTGGCTTTCTAAAGTGCTTTAGCAAGAGCACTGTAATACAAAAAATACCGTCATTGATGACCTTCAAGATAAATGGCAGTCTCTTAAATCTAAATAACTTGAACATTGGGGTGTGAACTAATATGGTATTTCAGTTAATATTAATCTTCCATAAAATCAAACACATTACAGCCTTGCTTGACATTATATGTTGCTTATTTTCTGTGCGTTTTGTGAAAGCTGTATAATGTCAGGTAGAGGACGAGATTTCAAACAAGGTCTCCTAAAAAAAGCTGTTTGGAAACAATGCTCATGTCACTGTTTCTGTTTGGTTTTGTTTTCAGAATTGGAGGAAAGAACTTGAAAAACACAGGGAGAAATTACTGAGTGGAAACGAGTGTTCCTCCAAAAAGAAAGAGGTAAGTTATTTTCGATTTCACACAGTCCGTGTTTGGAACTTGGTTTATCATTGATGCTGCCAATACAGAATGTCATAAATACACTGTAAAAGTCAGCATCAAAGTACATAAACTGAAATGCATGACAGAAGAACATAATGCCAAATTAACACTTGTTTTATTCTATTTTTAAGAAAAAGAAAAAGGAGAAGAAGAAATCTAATAGGGTGAGCAAAATTTTCAGTTTTCGCAGCTTTTTTGCTTTGAGGTTGTTCCTATTTGCCATTGAAGTTCTCTTGGAAAGAGAGAGTATAGCTGTAATTTTGAATTTAGCTGTTAAATTGACTGATTCATATTTGAGATAGCTGGCTTACATTCTGTACAAGGTAACTTCAGTTAAAGGGATGAAAAGAGCGTTAAAAATGTAATATTAAATGAAAATCATTAGAAGACACTTTTTACAGTTCTAGGTAAGAAAATCTGTGTAAGACCAGCTTCTTGGAAGTAAAATTTCATTGATAATAACTTAGCAAATTAAGAAATTTTGAATGAAATGTTTGGATGGACTTTTGACTATTTGCCAGACAAAATGCTGCATCTCACAAGCTTCACTTTTTGTTGTGTTTGGTCAAGTTGTCTTCATCTTCCTCTTCTTCATCAAGCTCTGATTCTTCCAGCAGTTCATCTGATTCAGAAGATGAGGTAAGAACTAACTTACTAGAATGTAACATGTTTTGTTCATGTGGCTTATTTAACACAGATTTTCACACTATTTTATAATGTTCTTTGAGGACTTGGTTTGCATAAAACTATTTAATTGTGTGCATTTAGTCCATATAGTAAAGTCATGAATTTTAGATATATATATCTGTTCAAGAATTTCTTTATGAAAACTATACATTTTGGCTGGCTGACTTGTAAACTGGATCTGTTTCTGTTTTAACACGGACTGTAATGCTTTTTCAATAGAATCCCCATCTAATCATAGAAATGCAAACATACCATTTTTACTTTCTAGCAAAAATCTTTGTTACAGATAATCACATTCTGCAGCACACCTCTAAATAATAAACAGAATCTAGAGAACCTGGATTTTTTACCAGTTTACATTTTTTTGATACAGAAGAGTTACGAAGGTCCTCTGCTACAATAATCAATTGTAACATACTTTATTCCTCAAGAGAACCTGATAACATGTAGGAATTTGCTGTTCCCTATTCTTTACATTTAATGCAAGTCTTGAATTCTAGCCAGAGTAAATTCAGGGTTGTGTTTTTCTTTTTTCCTGCAATACTTGTGGATAGGATAAAAAGCAAGGGAAGAAAAGAAGGAAAAAGAAGTATCGCTCCACACGGAAATCTTCAACAAGCTCAACTTCTGAATCTGAGGCAGACAGCAAGGTAAATACGCAGGTGTGTTACCCGTGGCAAGTTTGCCTTGTTTGTGTTGTAAACACGTAAACCTTTGAGTTTCGTGTATTGGTATTTTTTTACCTTCATAATCTAAACCCATGCAAGCTGAGCTGCGCTTGTGTCTTCCCGATGCAATCAGGAATTTACCCCCACTGACAGAAATAATTTGATCCTGAGAAAATGAATATGCCTAATTCCAGCATTTTTTAGCTATTTTTCTGAATTCAGACTTGCAGCTTTTGTGATGCTGAAATGTTTTGTTTCAATACTACTTTAACACCTAAAAAATAAAATGTTCTGTGAAACTTCTGTGAATGTTATTTAATTGAACACCACCTGTGAAAATGGAGATATTGCAGAATATCAGTGGCTAGAGTACTGCCTTTCGAAATATCTGTGAGAACTTAGCCTTTGCCAAACGCATATTAAACTGAAGGTGTCTCTTTCCTTTTCTGGAAGTAGAGCAGGGTACATACACCGGCTCACTGAATGCACAGAACAGTGGATGAAATACACGAGGCAGTTTGTGCTGTTATGTTAGCATTTTTCTGTCTTGCAGTGGATAGCAACTGTACTGCGCGCCTAGATACTAACAATACAGAGAGTTGTCACGATTCTGTGTATAGACTTCATCACTGGCTTTCAGTGGAGTACCCAAGCCGGTGTGAATCACTGTTTGCATACTTCTGTGAATTTGTGCTATTGGGAGTTTGAAAACTTGTGCTACATCAAGGAACACAAGAGATACCCTTACTGCTGACACTGGAAGGCAGAAAACGCCACGGAAATACGTGCTTAAATCCCTGCCTGATCAGCAGAGATGGGTGTGGATAGAGAATAAGACTGTTACATGTTAGATATATGTGGCTCAGTAGTGATAGCTGGTATCCTTTCCAGAGGCTCTCTACACCTACTACAAGTACTCTTACCTGATTCCATACAGACCGTTCCATACTGCTGGTTCAGGAAATTAGCAGCTGCGGCTTTTTCATATTTTTCTTGTTAACTGCAAAGTAGAAAGAACAATGCTGAAGAATAACCTTCAGTAGACAATGGATCAGACTGCTTTTGAGATTTCTGCTTTTTTCCTGAAATAATTTTGACATGGCTTATGCTTTTCTTTCTATTTAGGACAGCACAAAAAAGAAAAGGTCAAAGGAAGAGTATGAAAAGGAGAAGGTATTTTTACTCTTGAAATACTTATATCAGAACTGCATTTTGCGTACATGCTGGAGGACTTGCCCCCTGCCCCTTAAATTCAAATATTGAATGTCTCAGTTTACAGCTATGGAAATTTTCTGTCTAAAACTACACAGTCAGAGGGTATTCAGTACACCAAATCTGAGGTAGGCTTTCAGTTGAGTTCAGCTCCTGTTTTAGTAAGAGTTGTTAGTGGAAACTCTTGGATCTGGTTTTGTTATGAAAGTAAAAGAAAAAAAGTACCTAATCTGCTGTAGTAGATAGCTGCATTCCAGTATTTTGGGTTTTATCTTGAGCAGTCACATTGAGCTAAAAATATGTGTGATGATATTTCAGTGGCATGCCTGGTAGGATACTGGCTTGTTGCTGTGAATTAAGGAACAGCAAGCAGAGGATATGTTTATCTAAATGTAGTCGTAATTATAGATACTGTACTTACAATGGCTTTGAAAAATTGCAGAGAAAAATGTATTAGCTTAAGAGAAATTACCTTATTCTGCCTTTTCTGCGAGCATGAAAGCCGTCTCTCTTTCACCATTTTGTACATGCATCTGAGGACTTCCAATAATTTAATGCAAATAATCTTTTTGACTTAAATTTTGGGTTTTTTCTACCCTAAATGTAAACTAACAATGCTTTCGGAGTCTTTCTCTTGTAGAAATTCAGTTAGAAATTGAATGCCAGAAAGTAGCTTCAATCTTAGGACCTTGCCTGGTCCAGAGCAAAGGGGGAGCAGGGGAGAAGCAGCTCATCAGAGCAAACTAATGCAGCATCCGAATTTTCAAATCATTTTTAAGAAAGACTGTCTTTTAAATATACCGTGCTAATATATGAGGTCTTGAAGTGCAGCTGGCAGGGACAGCTTGTCTTGGCTGGACACAAATACAGAGGGAGCTTTTCCTTTTCATTTCATCAAATTTCTTTCAAAGCAAGAGTGAAGCTGCAGTGTTTGTAAGCGCTTATTGACACACCTTTGTTTACTCACTGGTCTTTAAAAGTGGTGAAACATTTTATTTTCAAATGCTTACTCCTTCATGTGTTGCTGTTTAAAATAAGAGACAATACTGTAGTATTATTCCTCTCACTTCTAGAAGGCTGCTGTATCTTGGTAACAAGAGAAAGGAATACACAGAAAAAGATTATTTCCACTAAAAGCAATTTAACAGTAGGGTAATTTGTTCGTGGTAATTAGCTTAATGTCAACAATATTTAGAAATACTTCACAACTTAGAAATAATATTTCAATCTCAGTTTTAAGCAGAAGTTTTATAAAATTGGAAAGGCCTGACTTTACTCACCAGTATGCTACTTTGCGTAGGACAGCAAAAATCACCACAGGAAAAGGAAGAAAGCCGATCGTGGTGAGGGACCTTTATCATCAGAATCTGTATCGGAATCGGATCAAACAGAGGAGGTCAGTGTGAACCCTCAGTTTCAGATGTTATAACGCTTTTAGCTTACGGATTCGCCTGTGTGAATGAGCGAACTAGCTTAGGTTTCATATATTGGTGAAACTGTTGTGCTCTGTACAGTTGAATCTAAGAGCGCGGCAGGTGTAAAGTTGTTAGTATTTTTCTCTTTCATAAAAACTCTCAGTAAGAATTGTTTAGTACCGCTCCTATCACCTACTAGTCTTTTTGAATTCATTTTCTTGGAAATTTCCAATTTTTTGTGGGTGTTTTAGAGCTCGGTGAAATGAGGCTAAGTGGTTGGTGTGGAGTCCTTCACAAGATTTCTCTGATGTTTGTGAGTAAATTGGCTGATTTCAAGATGACTAAAAATGTTTGGCTCCCTTTTCCAGTGAATTATAAAATTTTGGATGTAATAAACTTACTCTCATCCTTGCATATATCTACTTCGGAGCCATCCCAAATTTTGTAATCCTACAAGAATACAAATCCTCAGTGTGGTGCGTTTTTTTCATGACACATTTTTGCCACATTACTAGTGTAGTAAGTTCACCTTTATATCTCTGCTGTCTCTGGTTCTGCTGTCTACTAAAAGCAGAGTGTGTTCAGAAATCAGATGTTTGCAGGATAACGTGTCTTAATAAGTGTTTCTTCATGGGTTATTGTTTAGTATGTTCTACCACTGTTGTGCTCATTTATATGCAACAAAAGCTAAAACTTTTATTTAAAACTGCATTTCCAAAGCTGCTTTCCCGTTTGATTTTTTTTTTTTTTTTTTTAAGGTGCAAGCAAAAAAGAAGAAAAACAATGAGGAAAAAGAGAAAACAGCAAGTATCCTCCTTAGTCCTGTTGTAGCTTTAGGATATAAATATTCTATACTTGGTTAATTTCTAATTCTGCACTTTTCAATAATACAAATACAATATTATTATTCTTCCTAGAAAAATTGTGTGTGTGAGTAATATGTATAAACCAAAACTTCTATACCAGGATTATTTTGTTTACATAATGTCACATCTTTTCATAAATTCAGTTGAAATTCTGCTTGAAAAAAGACAAGATTGCATCTCTCAGTTTCTGTATTACAGTGATCAGGGTAATAACTTCAGGACTCAGTCCAGTAGGGTTAATTGAGTGTGTTCATATTTATGATTGAGATGGTTATTTTGAACAAGGTGCAAATCCTGGAGGTTCTAGCCAAGTGTAGTTGAACTGTTTAATTTTGCACAGTAAATATAAGCACTTACTTTAAACTCTGTAAACATCCTAGTTGTTCCCACATACATACGTTGTCACTGCATGCCAAAGCACTTCCCAAGTACTTCCTCAGAAATCTGCAAGGCACTTAAAATCATTTAAAAGATTAGGAAATGTAATAATGACAGTGATGAGAGGTGTGAAATAGCCAGACCATGATGGAGATAAACTGTAGACTGCTCATACTAGTGCAAATTACTGGGTAAAATACAAATTCTCTTTTTGTGATTTCTCAATAGGATTTTCGAGAAATGTGTTTTGAAATGACTGTGTAAAGATTTCCTTTCTGTGCTCTCACTTTGCGGTAGCAGAATTTAATAGATGGCAACTTTATTATACGATAACTTCCATTTAATTTTATTACTTTTTAGGATAAAACAAAAAAGAGAAAGAAGCACAAGAAACATGGTAAAAAGAAGAAAAAGAAGATTGCTGGTTCAAATTCGGATTCGGAATAATACTTTAAAATACCAAGACTATCAACAGAAGTGCAATGACTAAAGGAAACTTAAACTGTGAAATGACAGCAAACTTTACCAAACTGCATGAGTTTTCCTGTGTTTTAGAAATATTCCTAATCTTTCAATAGCCGGCCAGATGCAGCTGTGCTGGAAAAGACCATTGTTATTGCCTGCTGCTTAATACATGAGGTACAACTTTTCTAGAATTCCAGTAAGCAGTGTTAGATGTTGGAAACAATACGAGATGGTAGTCCAGCTGAGGTGTAAAGTATTGGAAAATGAGAGTTAAACTTTTTAGATAGTAAAAGTAGTCCTTTATAGCATTAGTAATAGTCTTTATTTGTAAATCAGGACAAATAAAATCCCGAGTTCATCCTGCAGGTTAATATTTTGCATAAACTATTACAAGCTGGTGTCTGCTAATGGCATTTACAAAATGGGAAGTTAATGATAACAGTTGAAATGCTGCCTTTGTAGAAATGTTTATCATCTGCCCCATTACCATCTTCATGCTTATGAGAAAGGGAATGCTGTACTGTTTTGGCTAACTGAATAGGGTGCCTTTGCCTTTGATTCTTGCAAATCTCTGCTATTTTTAATCCATGCAGCATCTCTGATTCTAGGGAGGCCAGAACTATTGTCAGCAGACTTTTTCTGAATAAGCAGTTCTGGGCTTCTAAGCATGTGCTTCTGCATTAAGCAAGAGCAATGGCATTTTGCAGTAAAACTGACATTCAAAACCTGAAGATTTTACCTCTGCTTCTTCGAAATAGCGATAGATCTTTGCTAGTAAATACGCATCTTTCATTTAATGTAATTTTGGTTTAGTTGAGTGCTTCTTGCAAACACTGGTAGCTTTATTTGCATTATCTTTAGAGTTGTTTGCATGATTTGTACCATTTTTAACTTAACAAAATGCAGGTAACCGTTTGTTGTAACCAGTTCTATGAATTACGTTCCACATGCAGAGTTTCATGTACGTATTTAGTTATTCTTCTAGTTAAGTTCATTGCTGTGTTTAAGTGCACACTTGCTGAAGATATTTAGCATGTAAAAAGCAGGGTTTTGATACCTTAACAGCTTCATATTGAAGCTGATTTTACTCTAAGCAAGTTCAGTGGCAGACCTGTTACGTGATGTGTCTTGTTAGATTAAAAAAACCCTACTGCCAGAATCTCATTAAAGATACTGTTTAAACAGTTTGTATTTATATTTTTGTACCTGAGGGCTGCAGAATGTTGACCTAAATCACAAAGCTGTTTTACTTTAAATTAGTTGCTCTAGAAATTGAAAAAAGCTTTTATAAATTAAATGTGCACACAAGAAATCACAGGCAACCATTTGCTGTTAGTTTTTACATGGAATTACTGTATCTTCCAGGGAGGTGCCCATTGCTGGGCCTCCTGTTAGCCTTTAACAACGTCCTGTCTAGCCCGAGTGGTCAACTGTAGGCTGTGCTCTAGATCCACCCCTTTTTCCATTGCATGGGTGCTAACTTAGAACTTACCTCTGTACATACAGCTGGTTCAGGTATTTCATTGCCAAGAATTTCAAGACCGTTAAGACCTTGATTATTAGGCTGCAAACCATAACTAAAAACTGGGGGTGGGGGTTGGGGGGGAGATGATTTTGTATTGCCAAGCTACGGAGAAACTGACTTCAAGTTAAGTTCTTGGGGAGAATAAAAACCATTGTGTTGCAGCAACGTCCCTCTAAACCAGAGTAAGAATATTTTGATCAAATATTTTGTACTGCCAGGTGTGATGTTACCGATTCTAGACACTGTGTTTTCAGTGAGGTTAAAAAGAAGGCAAGATGCAGTGAACTGCAGGGGTTTGGTTTGGGGGTTGCGTTTGGTTTGGTTGGGGTGGTTTTCTTTTTAAGCTGTGGTGTTGCAGTTGTGGTAAAAGAACTTGTAACGAGCCGTGGCATAAACGCGCTGTCCTGTGCGATATCTGATTCGACTTTTACACAACAACCTGCAACAGAAAGAAATAAAAATGGAAATGAGCCCCAGTCTTCCGCATACGTAAGCGGGTATGTCATTTTAATTGTCTGACTACATTTGCTCGGGGCAGCTCTCGGCTGTTGTCGTGCTTTGAAAGGGGTGTCGCTGCTTTAGGGCCTCACGGGCTAAAAGCTGCCTTAACACCGACAGTGAAATGGTTCCTCTTGCATCCTCTTTGTCCGGAAGGGAAAGTGCGGTCACAACCCTTCAGCTTTCTCCGTGAGAAGGTGATGCGGGTTTCAGGTGACACCGGCCAACCTCCAGGCACGTTCCCAAAGCAGTGTGGGAATAAAAGTATTTTAACAGATTCCTGGCAGCAGATGGGAACACATGTGGGCTTTAATTCGTAGCTCTTCTTCCCAGAAACATTTTTTTAAAGTTTGGAATTCTGTTAATTTCTTTTCTACCCCTG
>NW_010260824.1:0-5847 GCF_000690775.1 Eurypyga helias
CCTGGCTGAATCCAGCACAAAAGCCTTAATCATACCAGCACACTATGGCAGCAAAGCATAACAACACAGGCACTGCTAAACAGGGGAAGTAAGTTAATCTGCTAAATTGCCCCAAACTCACTAGCTGCAGCTGCAAGGAGCAACCATTACGTGTCTTCACTGCCTGGCATATTACTGATGAGGATGAGGTGTGGAGCACCTGACATATGGAGAAGTATCCGGTATGGAGAAACAAAGTCTAAGCTTAATCCTTGTGAAGTCTTGGGAAACCTTCTTCTTGACTCCATGTAAACAGAATAAGGTTTAAGCAGCAAGGATTTTGGAGGAGGCTCTGGCTCTCCTGTCTGAATGGCAGGTGAACCTAGAAGTGAGATCTGTGGTGTAAAGGCTTTTCCTTCAGACCCTGGCAGGTGCTGGAAGGGATGCACAATTGCTGGCTGCTGAGCGATGGTGCGGAAGCACTGTTTGACATTCAGCTCCTTTCTGCGGGAGACAGCAGGGCACACCACCTCACAGGAAGGTGCTGGCTGGGGATGCGGTGGAGAGGAGTCAGCAATGCTCAGGTGGGGTATACCAGCCAGTGGCACAAGCACTGGGCAGGGTGTCCGTGTCAGCCTGTATCCAGCTGCTTCCCTCAGTTATTTCCTGTTTAACACAAAGCGGCATGAGGAGCTGTGTTAGCCCCCAGGAAGGCAGTGCTAGCCCCCATAGACACGCAGCGACCAGACTGAGCCAGCACAGGGGCAGTGCTTGGGGCTGCTGGGAGCAAAGGCAGCCAAGGGCAGCTCTTTCCTCATTCTCCTCCACGGGCCAAGTGTGGCATAGGAGCAGAGACCTCAGCTGTCCCTGAGGCTAAACATGACCCACTGCCTGCAGCACCCCAGCTGTCTCAGTGACAAGCCCGGGAACAGGGGCAGCTCCCCCTTATCTCAGCCCTCAGGCTTGTCAGACAGAGCTGCGTCTCCTTGCTTCCTGCTTTTGTTGCATTTATCGCCCTTATTTTGAAGCTCTAATGGCAGGAATCTTCATTCAATTTCAGTGAAATCTTGGATTCTTAAGCCAGATTTCAGGATCATTGAATAACACTTCATAGATTAGCTCTTGGGCCTTGCTTCAGTGTATAAATATTAATTGACTAAACGGCCTTGCAGAAGAAGCTTGTTAGCCTATGCTTTATGACTACTGAAAATCCTGATTTAAAAAAAATATGCAAATATTCCAGTTATTTCACTGGGCAAGGACAGATGGAAAGGAATCTACTGAAGGATGAAGCAAGACTTCTGAAAACACAGTTCCAGACTGTGGAAGCCGCTGCCACCAAAATGGGGTTTCTTTTTAATGGAGAGAGGATTTTCTTGGTAGGAAGGGAGTTTGAAAACCCTGGACTCCATAAAATTGGGAATGACTCAGAGACAAACATTACTTTATCTTGGCACTTAATAATTTGATTCAGCAAGTGCTGGGACAGCACTGATGTTTTCAGCTGCCGTTAGGGCTTTCATGGCTTTCCAAACTCCGTTCCAGGAGCTTCCTGTGGCAAATGTTTCCAGCGTGAGTAATGAACATCCACAGCACCCATGTCCCAGAGGGAGGAGGAATGAAACCAAAGAGATCTGGGCTTTAAAGCCCCCATCTATCATTTCATGCAAAAGCTGAAACAAGCATGTTTCTTGGCAGCTCTTAGGATGAAGAAAGATTCCCTTCCTCACTTTCTAATAGATTCCACCTGGTTCCTACCCATCACTGCTCTGGTGGTTTGATGCCATATGCATTTTTTGGTCCAAATTAAAACTAGAGTTTAGACTTTGCTCTTTTATTTCCAATCTTTTGAACAGGATCCCATCTGCAGAAATCTTTGTTGCCCATCATTCTCCTCTGTGCCTTCAGCAAGGAACAGCTGGCCCACAAAATCATGGTGTACAGGCAGAAATTTGGACTTGGAAGTAAAAAGCAATGGGGAACTGATTCTAATTCTCCATTCTTCATCTCCAAATGGTCAAACACATGTACCCAAATGTGTGAACTGAATCTAGAATAATAGGAAATCAACATAGGAGTGCTTTGAATTAACTTTGTACTGGAATAAAACACTGAAAACGCTTCATGCTGGGAAGAACAGATCCTACTGATCTGGAGATGAGAAAAGGACTGACCTAAAAAGTTTGGGTTTGCTTTTAGTTGCAGAGCCATTGTATGTTGCAAGAATGCTGACAGACAGGGTAATACCTGACCCTCCCTCCCTACCTGTTCACCGTGTGTGTTTGCACACTCAGCATCTCCCTTCCAGCTGAGCTCAAGCACAACCATCATTACCTTTCTCCTGACAGTTTCTGGCAGCAGGATATTCCTTTATCTGGTGATCAACAGTTTAAGAAGAAATGAAGCGCATGGATCTGTTTATGTCAGATAATGAGGTATCAGCTAAAATGCAGTAACTGCTGGGTGAAAGCTGCTTCCCACCTTCTCTGCAAGCAAAATCTGCTCTGTGAGAAAGGAGACTCTTATTGCTGTGTAATTCATACTGACATTGGGCAAGTGGGTTATTAGTGAGGTTATTATGTAAAAATGCAGACCACCATATCAAGAGGCAAGAAAATGATTAAAATTAAAAAAAAAAAAAAAGAAGCGCCTGCATGTCCCAGGCAGGATTGTGTCTAATGTGTCTAATTAAACATTTACAGTTCCTTCTCTTAGAAAAAAATCCTGTATGCAGTGATAACTCCCTCATACTGGACACAGAGATAATCTACACCTGCTATTTCACTAGCACAGAGTCATACTGAGAATGGCTTCAGGGAGAAAATGGCTTTGAAGCCTTTTTCCACCTCCATGCTGACCACTGCAAACCCACAGGAACAAATGAGGTATTTTCACTGAAGGCTTCCATAATCTGCTCCCTGTTTCTGTAGGCATTTCGGTCAGTAATGGGGATTCAAGCAAAACCCACAACCCTTCTCCCCGGGGGAGCCTTCAGAGAGATGGGCTACCAAGGGGAAGGCAGGTTCATGGGGATTTCCAAGTGCTGTGCACCCAAGAAGGGTTTACACTCACAGTCTGTGCAACAGCTCCTCCATGGGTGCACATTTCCTTCTTCTGCCACCAGCTGCTGCTGAGCTCTGCAGACAGCGATGCTGCAGCGAGTGCTTTGGACAGTTCATTTTGGACACTCAAGCTGTGTGTAGTTTGCCACTACAACAGTTCCCGGAGGTACGTAGTGTGTTTTGTAGGTGTTTTCCTCACTTGTTATAGGAGGTTGTCGCTAGCTGTCAGAGGAGGACAGTGGGGCAGATCCAGCTCCATTACGTGGCTTCTGTCCTCACCTGAAGCAGATGAGTCCTCCCTAACTTTTCCATCGATCAGGAAATCATCTTGCCTTGCTTGACACTGGCATTTTCTTTCCAATATAATATGAGTCGTCAGGAGGTCCTGCCTCCCTGCCACCCTCCACCACCCTTTGGGCTCCCACAGTTTGCCCAGGGATGTGCTCCAGCAGCCTGGAACTGACACTGCTACTTCATCCTTCCACTTTTTACAGCCTAAAAAACATCTTTCCCACCCTCTATACACCTAAACTAAGGGATCCCCTGAGCAAAAGTATCAGCAGCAGGCAGAATTTCGTGCCTGAGCTCCTGGCTACCAGCAGAGCCACAGTCCATGTGATCCTCCAAAACACAGCACAGACCTCCACCAGCCTGTCTGCACAAACCCTTGCTCCAAAATACGCACTGGAGACACAGACCCCTTCACTCCATCAATGCCATTTGCAACGGCCCGTGGAAAACTGCCTGGATCAGACTGTCGACAATCCCAGATGGGATCGCCAGGTGGTTTATCCAAGTCTCTTTCAACCTTGCAGAAATAGATTTCACAGTGGTGACAGGGCTCCAGTGGTGGAACAAATAATGCAGCATGATAAGCTTTTTCCAGTCTGCAATGCATCAATTATCCATCTCTAATTGAAGAGCCAGAGCACAGTGACTTCCAAGAAAGCAGGGTGGGGAGAGAACGGACACAGTGCCAAAAAAATAGCCGTGGTCAACATTCTTGTCAGGGATGGATATCCTGGTTTGGATTAAACACGGTCTAACCTGAATCTTTGGCTTCATCTTAATTCACCTTTTTTTCCTCAAGTTCCAAAATGTTTAGATTTATTACTTGAAATATGCTCTTCTCTGCAATTCCTCTTTTCTAGCCAGGACCAAAAGTGTAACGGCTAAAATACCACAGAAACAACTCCTCATTATTTTAACCACCCAACAAGCAATAAAGAACATCTTGTGAGAAATTTTGTTCTGACTGCATCCCCAGCTCAAGCTTTCCATGTGCAGGAGATGTGGGCGGTTCAGATAAGGTGTGCTGGTTTTGGGTGTGAAGCTGAGACACAGTTTCAGGACCGCTGATGCCTGAGACTGTTCTTCTGCCCTGCACAGTGAAAGGCTTGAGGACGGAATGCTCTCAGTGTGCTATTGTATCCAGGAAAGGTCAAGAATAAACTGTAAAACATGTGTCTGGGAACTGTAAGCAAAATTCCAGAACTTATGTGACCCAGTGTCAAATAAGTAATTTTTAAAGGCCCAGATTTTACAGTTTCTCAGGTTCCTAAGAAGTATCAAAGACATTATGTCTTCAGGAAAGTGCCATCAAATGAAAAATTTGGTGGTCTAACTCTCCCAGGAGTTCTCCCTACCCTACTTGGGCACCGGATGAAAATGAACTGTGGCTGTTCCATAATCTATTAACCGGGTAAGATCTGGTTTCTGGGATAGTTCTTGACTGTTCATATTGGATTATTAAAGTCTTTGTTTTATGCGTGTATCGAGATGCCATTGATCAAGACTGGGGCTGTTACCAAAACAGCAGCACCGTAATTTTGGATTACAACCTTCCGGTGAGCTCTCCAGAGATCATTAGGAGAAAAGGCCAAGCACTTGCTTGTAAACACACTGTGTCCAGGCTCCAGCCAAAACATGAAGACCCATGTGACCATGCTTGGGATCCAAAGGGGTGTCCCTCACCACGTGACTTTGCCTAATGATGTGCACATTCAACCAACACTACATACCCTGACCGAGCCAGCTTCCAACAAGCTAAGAAGCCAGTCCTACAAAGAGGGAAAAATGTTGGACTTATTGGAACAACCCAGGCCAACCTAGCACCTGAAGCCAGCTGCTGCAGTGTGCTGCAGGCCTAGCTTTTCCTTCATTTCTTACCCTTGTAAAAGGTTTCTGATAAATGCCCCATCCACAGGCATGTTTACCCCAGAAAAGGCAGAAAACAGATAGACTGGACAGAATTGAGAGGACTTCTGGCACATGCACTTTCATTCATTGCCTGCCTGTTTGAGCTAAAAATATTTTTAAAAATATATGCTGTAATAATAATTGGGAAAGAGCCACATGGACTGGAGACGAGTAACCTCTCATACAGAGCTGGCAGCCCTTGCTGGGTAAAAACCCAGCCAACTAGTGCCATTTATAGCAGAAAAGAATGAGGTTCCTGCAAGGAAAAGCTGTGTTTGTCTTCCTAATTTGGCTTCTAAATATTCACTTTCACAAGGAGAAGAGAAGAAAAAAAAAAAAGATAGTTTGAAAAGGAAATTATAACACTGTGCTGGATTTTTTTTTATGGCATTTGTAAAAGATTATGGCTTTATACACTTGAGGAATTCTTTATTCATCCACAGGAGAGAATGGATGTTCCTACAATGCTTCACACACTTACAGACCATTCCTAGACCTGTTACCAACCACATCCAGCCTCTGGTCTCAAGACTGTCTGCAATGACTCCCTCTGGTTGAAGGGATGGATCTTGCAAGATGTGCCTGTTTTGGCTGGAATAGAGTTAAT
>NW_010260825.1:0-5931 GCF_000690775.1 Eurypyga helias
TATATAAAATATTCTTATTTAACATAAGAAACGGTTTTCTTACTGGTTTTGACTAAACAAACTGTGCTTGAGTAAGAGATTTCATAGCAAATTTATGAGACTGGGGCTAGCCTTTTCTGTGAGTATTCACTCCTGACTAAAGAGGCAAATACAACTTGACTGTTTGGTATGTATGGCTTTTAAAAAGCCTTTTAGAAGGTTAGTTAGATCACTAACTATGTTAGAGGTGGATCTCTTGCTCAGAGGATGGAAACTGTGTTCATTCTGTTAAATATCTCAAGATCTTCTAGTTACTCAGTTACTATGTGCCTGAGATAAGTCAGTCTAAACCTTCTTGTATGGAATGAGCCCTATTCTGATACTGAAGATGCCTGGCCCTCTCCTTCCCTTCTTCTCCCAGGCTTGTCATGTGAGCTGACATGTATAGTATTCCCTTCTACTTAAATTTTAGGAAGGTGTGTGTCCAGGTAGGTAATATGAGACTTGTCTGTAAACTGGTTATGTTCCAGACATAGGTTACTCTAGGTGCTCCAAAAGTATGTCATTCCAATGTGCCACATCTTTGAAAAGGAAGAAGGGGTCAGGTTGTGGGCCTCCAGAATAATGGAAACAATCTGCAGACAAGTCTTTGCCTGTAACAAGAGTTTTCAGCAGAAAACTGTTGAGATCCAAAGGGTTATGTAAATCTGACGAACAAGCTGAATCCAGCTTGTGGATCTCAAGCAATATATTGAGTAGTCTATATGGATGGAATCCATGAAAGAAGCATTGAGTACTTGGAAGACTGTCAGAATCATCTGTACAGTGTAGAGTGATAACGTTTGATATGCATCACCTAAGTTAATAGGATATTTTTATAGTTACCCTATGTATTATTACTCCATGTAGAGGCATGAAAAGTCTAACCACCTTCCACCTTTTAAGAAAACTTGGAGAGATAATTAGTAATGTACAATCCATGTTAATTGTATATATTAGGGTGCAGTTATTACTGCCTACAGTTAGTTGCAGTTGGACGCAGGTTTTTCATATATATTAATTCAATTTTAAATATTTATATCATTATTGATGTAATATTAAAATATGATAATACTGATTCTTGGAAATTACGCCATTTTAGCAATAAAACTAGATATTGCTATGTGTAAATCAAATATAAAAACTTACAGGTGAACCACGAGTAACGTGAGTAAATACCAATTGATAAGTACAGTACTGAAGCAGATGGCAAAATTTATAACATACATTTTCAACTTTACTGATTTGCATCTTTAAACTGTATTCCTGCCAAGCAAAATACATTTGTAATTTATTAGGCCTTTTTTTTTCCTGCAGATCTGGCTTATGCATTCTGTTGAGCTATTCATCAGAAAACTCGGCAGGGCTGCAAACCTATTTTTTTTGCTGAGATTTGCAGAGAGCTGATCTAAGGTGGTGGTTTCATTAAGATTCTCATTCCCCAATTCTCTGTGCAGAGGACTTTTCCAAATCCATCAGAGCTTAAAACTTGTTTTCAACAGCTGCCAGAGATGTTCTTGGGGTCTTAAATTGATCTAGTTTTGCCTTGGCATATCCTGTTCAACCGGTCATGGAAAGCTTGCACATAGACTGCCATTTGTGAAATTCTTGGAGGAGACTCCGGCCCTAATATTCAAACTTGATGCATCCGCTAGCTCATTGGCACAATTACTTTCTTTCTCCATCTGTTATAATGGCGCTGTGCCCACTAATATGGTGATATGCCAGTTTCGGTAGGAGCTACGAGCCAGCAAAGATGAATGGCTTGGGTGAACTGATGACTCTACAAGATAAAATCTGAACCCTGTAGTCAGTACCAGCGTAGGAACTAAACACACTACACAAACATGGGTATGCTATTGCAGAGCACTTCTCCAGCTGAAATTGGTCAGATCTGATGGGAAGTGACACACAGTGAATATATTCTTACTGCCATACTCTTGGCACATATGGGTTGCAAGCACTGAACTGTTGGTTTGCTGTGATTCACTGTAATGTAGTCATCGAACATCTTTTGAAGCTTTTTTATTTCCTCAAAGGGCAAGTTTTATAGTTTAAGGTCTTCATTGTGGTTTTTGCATATTATTATGTTGTCATATATTTGCCTTAGATGGTTGTTGTGATCTGCATCCTGAACAGCATTAAAATATATATTTCTGTAATACTCTTAAAACATAAAGCTGATGTAAGAAATTCCAGATTTTCTTAGTTCTACTTTTCTGAAGACTATCCCTGTCTATGCCACTCTGTGGTAGTTTTCCTGCTTTGAGAAAACTGAAATTCTTTCGGCATGTAAGGACTTTTTTGGCATCCTTCTAGAAGATGAGCAACATGATAATACTCTGTAACACTGTTTCTGAAACACTGTGGACATATATGTAGGTATACAAACACTTTTTTAGGTCCTGGGAGTGGCAGTATCTCCTTTGTGGTGGTGTCTTTAATTGAAGCCTCTTCCCACCACTTTCAGGAAAGCTGGAAATACTCACTGCCTCTCCCTCTCCTATAATCCTGTCACAGCTATCAAATGCTGCAAAGTGATCTGCAGTTGGCTGCAAATTCTGATCACTGGCCTCAAGACAGGCTGTAACTTGGCCCAGTCACTTAAGTGGCAACACCATGTTAGATGCCACTTTTTCAGCCCTTAGGAAAGTGATTTCTGCCACCAAGGAAGATTTTTTTTTTTTTCCCCCCCTCTCACAGAAACTTCCCTGCAGCATTGGAGGTGTGGGTACTCTGAAGAGGTTGTATGTAGTGGGGTTGCAAGATTGGTGCTTCTCATTGTTTCAAACCACCTTTCTAAATGCTGGGTGAAGTTGTGTCTACCACTACTCTACTGACGCCAGATAATCTGAGAACACAGAATCACCCCCAGAAAGGGTTTCAGACTGCTTTGTCACACTAGCTGCCATCTGGGTACGGCTTCTGAAATGCAAGGTGTTTACATATATGCATTAATGTTGGTGGTAGCAGCAACCTACAGATGTTCATGCACTGAGTTGCTCGGGGATTGTTCAGGTACTATAGCTTCATGACAGGGAAATGGGAAGATGATTTAGTGAATTTTAACTTTACACTTTTTTTGTATCTTCTTGCTGAGAATGATGAGACTCTACCTAAACCATCAAGCAAGCTGGCAAGTTTTTTAAGAAACTAGTGGCAAATCAATCAAGTAAGTTCAGTCATGTTGCTGTTCAGACTATGATCGGTATTGTTCTTCTCTGTGGCTCTAAACCTTACAGATACTAAAGTTATCCTGGTTTTCCTCACATATTGGCTGTCTATCCCTTAAACCTATTGCTTTTTGGATAGTATGTTTGTTTTTCCGTTTGAAAAATTAGGGGTCACTGAAACCGATTATTTTTCATCTCAATTTCTCTTTAAACCACACTACAGCTACACTCATAGCCAAATGATTTGAGTCTGCCTTGAAGTAATAGTTGAATTCTATGTTAGTATTGTGAATTGGCCATAAATAAAAATCATGTTATAATGGAAGAGGATGGCAATACTGAATAGCACCACAAGATGTCATTCAAACAATTTGTGGTATAGAGTGAAACACAGTGAAACTCCGGTATCTTAATTTCCTGCTAGAGGAAGACCCCAAATCAACAGCAAAATAAACTCAAATTGCAGCATGTATTTGCTGCTGTTTTAGCTTCCGTGTTACATGGCTCTGAAACCAATTTACAGTTCCTCCTTAACTGTTAAATTCAGACTTGTTTGGAGTTTACACAATAGCCTGAGAGAAAATAAATTGGCTTATTCTAAGGACTGTACTATACCATTATAATATAAAAAAACTGATTTAATTTCCTTCCTCCTCCCACCAAATTTTGTGGTGGGAACACGGGACCTTCCATAGGACTTGGTTACTACTCGGCCAAGACCAAAAATCCAGTGTCAGTGTGGATTTTCTGCTTGAATCCTGGTAACGTTTATAGTATTTTGAACTTCACATTGGAATATTTTGCTGTGCTGCAGGCAAGAAAATTTAAAAATGTTAGTATGCTGTGGTTGGAAGTGTGACATCCAGACTGAGGTCTGCTAAATCCTGAACACAAGAACAATGCAGTTGATGTCATGTAACTGAAAGTGTGCAGTGGCAGGAGAACTTTAGACAAGAAATGCAGTATTAAAACTCTGTTTAATGGAACTTTTGTAACTTTTGTTCTTATTCTATAACAGCTTGTTCCATAATATCAGAACTGGTGAAGCACGCTTCCTCCCCTGCTGTGTATTCGTTTGCCATTTCACATGGTGCTGTCCTTGTACACGAAGAGCCTTTGTTTTGCCATGAGTTGATTTATTTAAAATTCCTCCCCCTTTGTTAGAGGTGATTAAAACTTCCCAGGTTTTGGGGCATACAGATGACATTGTAAATCATAATTAGATTCTTCATAAAACAGCAGGCTTATAAACTGCCAGAGTTTTTAGCCAAATAATGATTGTTACATTGCCAGCTGGGCTTTGGTTGCAGTTTTGATACTTAAGAAACTTCTGCTTTGTAAAAAGGAAGCCTTATGATTTGTGTGTGACTTCTTTCAGTATCTCAGTATGTTAGAACTGAAGCAAATGCTGACAATTTATCGGTTTCATATTAAGGTGTTGCTAAAAAAAATAATAAATGAAAATTTTACCAGGGTGGAGTAGGTGTTCACTTAACAAAAGTTGTTCAGATTATGTAGCTGCAGCAGAAATGATATGCCATAGATTATGCAGTAGTATTTTACTGCAATTAAAGGTTTGTGATAGCTGCTACAAGAAGACAAAGTAACTGCAAGAGGGGCCCACATCTATCACTGACATAGCTGGCTTAGATGTTAGTGATGTACGGTTATGCCTGCCCTCTTGCATTTTCTGTAAAAGCGGGTAAATGTTGCTGGGTGGAATCTGAAATCCTAGCCTTAATCTGAGCAAGATGCCAGTTTCGGTGACCAAGTATGTGCGCTAACAAGAGTATAGCATGTTCGGATTTGTTCTTTGTCTACTGTTGGCCATAATGAACATGGAGAGTAGTAGTTAGGGTCCTTCCTTGGTGTAAGACTCCAGGCTGTTAAAATAGTTTGGCAGTATGTTCTCTTAACTGTCAAGCTCTAGGTTTGCTTTTCATGAGTGGTGGTTTTCTGCTCTTGGAGTTTTCTTGGGTTTTTGTTTGTTTGTTTTTCCTTTTCTATTCTTTTGGGGTGTTGGTGTGGAATTTTTATAAGCTTTTTTGGGGTTTGGTTTGTTTTTTGGGTTTTTTTCAGATTTTCAATGGCAGGGGAGCAGGGGGACTGTAAAAGAGAGTAAGAACTAGAAAAAAAAAAAATCTCACTGGTGTTTATGGTTTACTTTTCACAGTAACACCGTAAGATGAATTCTAACCTGTAGGCCTGTCATAGGTCTTGCTGTTTACCTACACCCATCATATCAAAAAATGGTGCAAAGGCATGTGAAAAAAACAGTGCTTTGAGGTAGCAAGACAAAAGTAGCATGTATCTTAAAGGCTACAATCATAAATAATGAAAACATAGAAGAAAGTCAGAAATAATCTTCTTCCACTTAGTATTTGACCGGTGATTTGAAGAGGATGTATTATTCTAGATGTGTTTTGTAATGTCCATCATGTTGTATCATTACAGATCTGACAATTGATGCTTACTATGAAAGAAAGTTAAGTGATGAATTTGCACTTGTAACTTACATCCCCTTAACTTTCAAATTCGTATATTGAGGAGTACAAGCGTGTGGTGGTAAAGATTACAGAGGCAGCTAAGTACATCCTCCTTAATGTATTAATAATTGCTCATTGTCTTTTTTTGGTAGATGCTGTGTGAATAATAAAGATTGTATTTCATACCCTGTTCATGTTGTGTATGGGGATAGTATTTCTACTTGTAGTCCGTAGAATCATAGAATGATTTGGGT
>NW_010260826.1:0-6547 GCF_000690775.1 Eurypyga helias
TATTACTTTTAGCAAAGTAGTTATGGATGTGGAAATTCTATGGACAGATAAATATTAATCTTTTATAAGACACGACATTTGATTAAGCAGCAGTATTTAAAATGACACATTGCATTTAGGGGTTGCTGTTATAAATTATTTAAAAACATAGCTATTGTGAAATTAGGTACGATCTATGTGTTCTGAAAAGAATGGAAAAGCATTGAGGTTAAGCCACTCCTGGCACTGTGCAGTGCTAATGTACATGTGTTTTCTGATATTTCACTTGCAGATTATTTCTTGTAACCAAGAAAAGTGCTTATTTGGAAAAAAGTACCTTTTATATAAAGAATAGAAGTTGCATTGCAGTCTTCTGTCTTACTAGTACTTGCAACATATGTTCATAATAAAAGCCAAGTAATGCATGCCAATTTTTCCATCCATTAAAACCACTTTTTTCTAAATTTATTCTTTAAATTTTTATCCCACCTTTGCAGAAGGAAGCAGTGAGTTCAAAAAACCACTTCCTTGGTATTTTAGTAACATGATGAATGACTTTGCCTTTCGAACTCTGCATTATCTTACTTTTAATGAAACTTTCAGTTAAAATAAATATATAAAAAATAGATATCTCACCTGCTGAAATGTCTTCTGATTTAGAAAGAAACAAGCTTATTGATGTGGATTAAGAAAACATCAGAGGAGATCTGATGAGCCAATGATAAATCTAATTAATGTTTACCACAGAGCCATAGGAGTAATTCCTGTTCTGACAAATTTAACAGCTGTGGATCTCCAACTGACAATAGAATGTTCTTTAATGTGCACTGGATTAAATCAGGTAAGACTCGATCCCTGAAGGGTTTTAGGCAAATCCTAGTAAGGATCTTACCACTTCACTGGGATTTTAATCATGCCTTAAGTAAGCAATATATACAGAGCTCCAACAAGTGCCATTATCTCAGATTTGCATTTGTTAATTCCTTCAATGTATTCACACAAATAAAACTCTCAGAGTAAGAAGTTGATAATTCATCTTCTAGCACCTTCCAATGTGCCTTTTACTACTGGATAGGTGCTTCTGAGTGCATGGAGATTTAACTTGAGTCCTGGAGTCTTAAGCTTTCTCATGCCCCTTGTGTTTAGAAATAACCTATAACATCCCTCCACTCTCCCTACCAGCCCTACTTTACAAATTTGATGCAATATAGGTCTAGGAGGGTGGAGGGCCATGTTCCCAGAAAAGTAGATGGTCATGTCTCTAGTACTTTCCCGTGTTCTCTGCAGAAGCCACCTGTATGAATCAGTGTTTCAAGCTTCACTTCTGAGATTATAAAGACTAGAAACATGAATGTATGTGCTTTGTTAAAAATCAGATTTCTGAAATGAATGCTAGCTCAAGAAGTCCTGGGATCCTTAGTCAAAAGTCATTGAATTTAAAGGGAAAACTCCTTTCATAGAATTTCATAGAATCATAGGATCATATAATCATAGAATGGTTTGGGTTGAAAGGAACCTTAAAGATCATCTAGTTCCAACCCCCCTGCCATGGCCAGGGACACCTTCCACTAGACCAGGTTGCTCAAAGCCTCATTCAGCCTGACCTTGAAGACATCTAGGGATGGGGCATCCACCACTTTTCTGGACAGCCTCTATCAGTGCCTCACCACCCTCTTTGGGAAGAATTTCTTCTTGATAGCCAATCTAAATCTCCCCACTTTCAATTTAAACCCCTACCCCTTTTTCTGTCACTACAGGTCCTTGTAAAAAGTCCCCCCACAGCTTCCTTGTAGCCCCTTCAGGTACTGGAAGGCTGCAATAAGGTCTTCCCAGAGCCTTCTCTTCTCCAGCCTGAACAAGCCAAATTTTCTCAGCCTTTCATCATAGGAGAGGTGCTCCAGCCCTTTGTGGCTGTCCTGTGGACTTGCTCCAATCGGTCTATATCCTTATGTTGAGGGCTCCAGAGCTGGACGCAGTACTCCAGGTGGGGTCTGCTCAAAGCCACATCCAGCCTGGTCTTGAAGACAACCATGGATGGGACATCCACAACTGGTCTGGGCAATCTATTCCAGTGCTTCACCACCCTCTCTGTGAGGGTCAGTTTTGATCAGACAATAATACACTTGTCTTAAAGTTAACATAATCCCGATTGGAGCTGTTCTAAAGTATATAAAGAACACATCTGCAGAAAGATACTTGTATCTACCACAAGTAGCCTGGTTTATCTTGGTTGATTATAAAAGAAACAGAAGTTCAAATTACAATTTATTTCCCAAATTTCTGTCACTATTTTATTTCTGAGTGTAACAGTCAAGTTTTATGGCCAGAGCTGGGCACATGAAAAATAATAGCAAAAAAAGGGAGCAGGGTTGGAAAAGAAACTTCAACTGTTATTCTCACCTAACTGTATTTCTTCCATAATAGGATTTTCAGTTTTCCTGTGAGACCTCTGCAGTGATCCAGGCATTACCTACTGAAGGAGTAGACTCATGCCACATGACCTAGTTAAATAACACACAATCACTTAGAACATCTGAAACAAACCATTTGCAAAAAATCCACAAATGGGATCAGACTGTCTTGAAACAACTGAATTTATGAATTTAGGGGAAACATGCCAACAAAGATAGTGAAACTATATATCCATATAAGTGGAAACATCCTGGAAGAGAAGAATCAAAATGAGAGATTAAGAATATAAATACAAATAACTTGTCCCATTTTAATTCCATTGGATACTTAAAGCCATCCTGGTTATAAACACTTAGTTGGAGGAAAACCTGTAACTGTCTCATAGATGTTAAAACACAAATCTGTTCTACCCTCTCTCTAGATCTTCTTTCATTTTCTTACTTTCAGGCTTTAGAAAAGTAAAATATGTGTTGAGAAGAACCTTATTGTAAGCTGCACATCATTAAATCATTTTAACGTGAGTTTGCTGCAGTAAGAGGAAACTCTTCCCTAACTCTCCCCACCGTGAGGTTACCAAGCGTGAGTACTGTGGATAGTAGGAATACATCAAGAGTGTGGAGCATGACATAACATTTTAATTCGACACCTTTGTCAGGATGATGGTGTCTGAGAAAAACCAAACCACAAATGCTTTGCATGTGAAATCTGGTCTTGTGTGTAAGGTCAATCAGCTAGAAAACATATGTGCATGCATGCGTACAAACATACAGCCATACATCTCAAATATCTCTCGTGTATTATCATCTACGTGTGTCCTGTTTAAGGCTGGTATCTACATAGCCAGGAGAAAAAGCAGTCTTTGACAAAGCAATACTGCAAACTGTTGAAAGTTGCCATTGCCTGGGGAGCTCCAGGGAACAGGTTTTAAGGACATATGAAACTTACATAACTCACAAATGCTGATGAACTGTTCTTAAAAAAAAATTATTGCTGCGAATTTTTCAGAAAAAAATGTGGCCTGAATTTAATGTAACTTCCTTTGGCAGAATAAAAATATACCAGCATATGTCTCTTGGAAATTTGCAAGAAGGTATGTTTATTTTAAAAGCAAAATAGAGTTTTCATGATATCTAGGGAACATATACTATTTAATCAATTATCAAAAATTACCAAGCAGACCAATTTACCAACAGTTTTCTTCCATTTTAGCCATTTAAAGTAAATCTCAAGTACAGGGAGGTTCAGAACAAAATGCTTCATTGAGAGTGTAATATTTCGTTTAGATTATTCTTTCAATTTCTAAAAAGTATCGTCTATCACTTCTGTTAAATTAAATTTTCAGTACTGATGATATGGGAGGAAGCTTATAAAAGGTGGGAGAAAATATACTTGGCTGTACCAGAGATCAGTACAAAGTCACAATGCACTTCCTTGGAGTGAATTTGATGCCACAGCCTATTTGTGTCTGAAGAATGGCTGAAAGTCTTGTCTGTTTCAAACTAAATCAAAGAACCAGGGGCCCTGAAGGGAATTTGGAGCATGTTACAGACTTCTATTTCCTTTAGGAGCTTCCTCCAAGAGCTACATACAAGTGTGCAATAACCCAGCTCTCATGAAATCTGATTACTTTGTTTTCTGCAAAAGAAAGCACTTAGGCTAGGGGCATCGTCAGAATAAATTTCAAAGATCAAAAATCGACAAGGCGAGAACTTGGATGAAGTCTGGTGCTGTAAATGTGTTACTGACACGAGGAGCTTAGAGAAAATCAAGCTACAGTAGACAATGTTGTTTCTGTTAGCAATTAAGTGCGTTTGTTTAAAAATGTCTGTAGAGCATGGAATGAATCTGTATGCATTTGTCCACCGCAGTTCTGCGCGCATACTGAATTATTTTGTTACATTTCAGTGGCATGGCAGCACTGCTCATGTACAAACATTTCTCATTATACATTGATCGCTTCTGGGATTTATAATGACTATGTATTAAACATATTGCTGTGGCCTGGAACACATATGCTTTCCTTACGTCAGCTATTTTTTCACCAACATTGAAAAAGTGTAATTTATTATTATTACTGCTACTTGAATTATCAAGGTGCCCATGAACCCTAGTTAGGAATTTGGGCCCCATTGCACTAGGTGCAGTTAAAAGGAAGTTGAAATGGGATCCGAAGATCCTTAAAGTTTAGAAACAAGACAATAGGCAGCAGCTGAATACATACAACAGATTGTACAGACATGGGAGACTGCTCAGCATAACTGAGAATGACTTTATTTCACCAATAACATGTATGTTGCTAGATATAGTTGTTGACATCTGAAGCAACTGAAAGGTTTTCTTAATTTTAAAGAACATTTTTTTTAACTGTATTGGTCTTCAGAGTTAACAATAGTATTAATTCCAGAACGTAGGCCTACGTGGAATATATTTCACATATATATTATATTATATATAATAAACAGTTTCTGGTTTAATACCTACTCTTCCCAAATAAGACAGTGCTTAAAAAGTCTCACAACAAACCAGACAACACAGTAAGCAGGTATGAGGTCTGATCGATATGTTTATTGTTGGATATTTCATGGTAGGAAAACTTGGGATTTTACATTTGAATCACATTAGTATTTTCTAAAATCATAGAATTGAAAGTAGCTATTTTGTTATCACAGGAAAATGACAGCAATTAAAAATTACCCTTTGTTGCTAATTGAGAGGACTTTAAAATAGGAAGGGCAGGGTGGGAAAGAGATATTTACAAAACAGCATTTTTGGGGTTATTCCTGATTAGAGTCAGCAGGTGAGCAAAATGAAACCACTGTCACTCCAGCTATCAGTTGTGTTCCATTATTACAATGGAATACCCAGCTTTGTAACCAGACAGTCTTGACTCAGTCGTCTTCTAACCTCTATGTTCCCAGAGATCTTAGGACTTTCAGACTTTATGGCTAAGCAAAGAAATCTTGATGCAACATATCATCTGTCTCCACATGATCACAGTAAAGATTCTCTTGAGTAACAGCCTTGACAAGATTGAAAGGTGAGGATAATTCTGGGTTCAAAATCTTCAAAAGGTTTTCCCTTAGGTGACATAAACCCAGATGTGATAATATGCAGAGCCTGGGAGAAACAGTTTCCCTTATTGGGAAGCTGAGCAGCATGGCAATGAACAGTGTGTGTGAGTATGCCATATATGTTAAAACAAGACTTAGAAAAACAGTTGGCTATTAGAAGGAAATGCAATACTGCTGCCTCAACATCAGTATGAACACATGTTGTACAAGGGTAACAGAAATTGCTAAGTAAACTATGAAGCAGTTTCACTATTTAAAATGAATGTAATCCAGCAAAATGAGTGTTTAGTACAGCTCCCAAACAAAATCTCTCACTTGCCAGAATGTGTCCCTGAGTTGTTTTGGTTAGCTTTATCCAAATATCATAAGTGCATTTGTCTACTCAAGTTTAGAGCTTCTTTTCAAACAATGTGTGTCTGGGTTGAGTGCATTAAACATCCTAAGCTTTATCCAAGGTGACAAATTATGCCAGGCAGTGATTCGTAACTCTCTTTTAGAGGATTATCATTGCAAAGATGCAACTGAAAATGAAGTTGTCAAGAACCAAATGAGTGATGTTTTCTTTATGAAAATATCAGCTCTTTAAGAGAATAAATCAAGCTTCCAGACTGTACCCTGGTCATTGTTTGAAAATGGAGTAAGAAACTTCCATGATTACACCATTTTCTTGTCTACCCTGGCAAGTATAACCGGTGGTGGGAGGTAAACAAAAGAATATAGAAGATTGAGGAAAAGACCCTGAGGTGAAAAACATCTGTACCTGGGAGTATTTTGCTTAAATATGGCACTACTGCTGGAGCAGCTGAAGGAAATAAATGAAAAATTAACCTTAAATTGAGCTTCAAGAACAATTGCATTGCTATGTAGATATTTCTAGTGCTTGCCTCATGGTGTCATTGGTCCCACCCCACACTGGATAATCTGATACGTATCATATACTGTAAAGGGTTTGAATCCTTAACAATTTTGCAACAAAGACATTTGAATCAAAATTACCATGGGATATTTACCATGGGTAATTTACAAGATCTAGGTTACTCTCAGGAGTGTTTCTAAAACATTCCTCCCACCCACCCCACCTCCCC
>NW_010260827.1:0-8625 GCF_000690775.1 Eurypyga helias
CCGCGTGCCACGAAGGCGCCGCGGGGTGCTCCGGCGGTGAGCGCGCGCCGGTTGGGGATGCGGAGCTTTCTTCTCCTGTGCAGCTTTCGACAAGGTTTTGGTTGGGGGCGAACTAAAGCCCCGTTTTAAAGGCGTTTAATACCTCCGTCTGTAATCGTATCGAACCCTGCGTGAGGCGTCTAGCACAGCCCTGCAGCTCTGCAGCAGGCCCCGTCGCCGGAGCGCAGCACAGCCGGGGAAAGGAGGCTGTTTGCAACAGATACGAGCGTGGTAGAAGCAGCAACGCGCTTTCTCCGTAGCTTTTACGACTTTTGTTGATGTAGGGGAAGGTAAAAACTGGATGCTTGAGCTGAGTTGCAGGAGAAAGGAGTGCTCCTGTCCCGAGTTCCCAGAGGTACCGGTCCCACAGCCAGCTTCTGCCCGTTCTCAGCCCCGTTGGCTTCCCTCCCACTTGTTTTCTTCCACTTTACATTTTTGTTACGGCTCGTTCATTTTTATGCTGCTTGTGTGCCAAGGGGAGAAGAGAAAGGCCACGGCAGGGACGGTACGTTCTGGGCTCCTGTGCCTGCGAGCCGGGCGGTCCTGCTGCTCCTTGCACTCCCGGGCTGGAGCACGCTTGGCAGAGCTGGGCTCTTCCAGGGATTATCAGACTTGAAAAAAATCTGCTTTTCACGCACTAATGTGGAAGAGAACCTGAGGATGCAGAGGTCTTCGTCACCTGGCACCAATAAGTGCCTGTGTTAACTCCTAGTAGCATGTAACTCAAACCTGCCAGTTTTGACCCTTAAAAGATAAGAATCTGCTGCTGCTGCCAGTTGCGGAAGGGCCAGAGATGAGGGAGAGAGGGGGAAGCTTCCGAAGCTGCTGACGGGCAGTTGTCGCAGGCACCGCTAGAAACACCGTCCTGGAAAAGGCGACACGTTGTCCTTGATTCTTCAAACTTCTGAAATTACACATCAGAGTTAAGAGTATTAACACTGCGAAAGGAAAGGCTACTTGGGAAATACATTTTTCAAATAATTCCTCCTTATTTTCCCAATCCACCAAGGAATTGGGCCAGAAGGCTGGCGACCGGCGTGGCATCCTGCCTGTCCCCCCGCAGGCCTTTTCCCGGAGGGAATTTCTGATGGGGACCTGCTGACTGTGCGGAAGGAGCGGCACCAGGAGGTGCTGAGCTGTCACGGTCCTGGCCAGGACAGCATTCCATAAAGTAGCATTTAAAATACCATTAATTAGAGCTCAACGCTATCCCTTGGGTTGGTGGGAACCCCAAGCTGCGCACCACCGAACGGGTCGGGGTGCCGCACACCGGGCAGACCCCGTCTGCAGAAGCGTTACCCTGGTTTTGTTAATTTGAGCTATTATCACGTTTTCTTAAGGCAGTTTGGTTCCTCGTCGTTTGCCCTCACAGTGGTGCCCAGCTCAGCCGAGACGTGGGGTCAGCGATGAGCAACGCCAGAGGCATCGCTCCGGGCGAAGTGCCTCGTGTGCTGCTCTCTCGCTGTGGCGCAGGAAGAGCGCTGGATGCTGCTCAAGGAAGTAGCTTTGGCTGATTTTGGATGCTTGAACCGGAACACAAATCGGTTTTTAGTTATAATTTTGAGGTCTTTTTGTAAAGCGGGACAAAATGCCCCCCTTTTGAACGGAAATGTCGTTTTGGGGGGCACGCTTACTGTGCGTGGGAGACGTGCTGGGACCACACCTTCCACACACGGGTGGCAAAACGTGACGGGTAAGCAAGTGGCGTCAGGAAAACGCGTGCTGGAAGGTCCACGCGACGTTCCTGCTCGCGGCAGCGGCTCGGTTACAAAGCAAATTGCCGCACATCGTCGCAACGCCGGCGTGTCCGGGCCGAGCGCTCGACTTTGCAACTTTAAACGTCCTTTTTACGTGGAGTTCTTACGTGATATTTATGTTGTTCTCATAGATGTGTCCATGGATTCTTTTACAGCTTAGGATAGCGTCGCATTTTGTAAAGGCTCCTGACAAATGGGGAGTTGCAGCTTTAAAACCAAATTTTGTGTCAAACACTAACAGTTTGTTTACGGGGCGCGTGTATGTGTGCGTGGGTTTTTTTTTTTTATTAATTCCTGAGTCCTACTCATATGTCTCAGAAATAGTCCCTGGGTCTTATTAAAATATATCCTATTTTTGTTTAGGTTGAGTTCAGTTTTTACAGAATGCTTTAAGCAACCTGGAAAACATGTAGTTTTGTTAATTTAAATAAAATATACAATATTGTGGATCTGTGGCCGGCCTGCTTCACTGAGAAATCGTGGTTCTTTGCTGTGATCTTGCTTTTTATTTTTTTTTCTGTCCCTTCAGGCAGTTTCAAGTCGCACAACCTGTTGCTGGGGAAAACGGTTCACTATTTTTTCCTGCGCCTCTCCCCGAGTGCTTTGCGGTGCAGAAACACGGTGTTTCGATGCTGATGCCCTTCTGACCTTTAAAACCTTTGCTTTAGGACTAAGAGTTAGCAGAGGCATTGCTGCCCTGTCTCTGGACCGTCGGTTCCAGCTCCTCTCACTCGTGGGACCGGGACCAGCAGGACCAGGGTACGAGCCCCCCGTTCCCACCCACGCCCCCCCGGGCAGCTGGTCTGCTCCCAGGCGTTGGGTTTTCCTTCGGGCTCTGGACCTGCCCTGTCCCCTCTTGCAGCTCCCGGTGTAATTTGGGGCTGCCTTGGTAAAATGGCACAGAGGGGACGTGGACCACTGGGTTTTAGGCAGAGCCGGTGGCACGTTGGCTACAGCTTCTCTGCCAGGGCGAGGAACTGGGGCTGCTCAGAGAGAAACTAGAGGCGGTGCAGCACTTTTCGGGATCTAAGGAATTTCAGAAGGGCAAATGCATGATTTTTAAATGGCTGTAAAACCGCCGCCACCCTCCCACACTTTCTCCCCAGGGTGCCATTGAGGCGCTGGCAGCCCTGCCCGGGCAGGCCCTTGCTGCCCTCTGCTGCCGGCGGCACACGAGTTTGGGTGTGTGTCCCACTTTGGGCGAGCTTGAGTGTCCCAGTAGTGGTCTGAGACTCTGCCCAGGGCTGACGGTGCTGGGGAGAGGGAGGTGCTGGCCTCTCCTCCTTGTCCTTTTCAATCTGCTCCCAGCAGTTCCCAGGCAATTGGTGTGTTGTGGGACACTGAAACACGTCCCCTTTCCCACCAAAAATCCCATAGCCCCAGGCCATCGTGTGGGATTTCGTGATGACGACGGCAAAGTACTGGCTGTGCTGCTGGGGAAAGAATTGCAGGAAACTGAACTGTGGGAGACGAGATGTGCAGAGCTGGGACTGCTCCGGTTCTTGTTGTAAATGACTGTCACTCTTGCTCTCAAAGAGGAGACACGGTGCGTTTTTATTGGGGTAAAATAAGCAATAAGCAGCAACAGATTTATTTTGGGAAGGATTTTGCTCGGTGGCTGGCACACAGATGTGCCACGGGTCGGCTTTCCCACTTAGCGCCTGACGTTGCACTGCAGAAGAGCCGATGGCTCCTGCGGATTTTCCCTTGTCAGAGACTATTATAGGAAATCGATAACAAACTTTGGGCTTTAGATCTAGAGTTTTAAATAAAATACAAGATCCTTTCATGGCTATACTTGTTGGCACCTCCTGCCTCTCCATCTCGGATGTGTAAGAGGGCGAGCCATCCCGGGGCAGGGGCTCAGCTGCCCACGGGCGCTGCTGGAGCAGCACTGGCAGCCGCTCTGCTGCGATGGCATCTACTCCGGGCCCCCCTTCCACAGCCATTATTCAGGAGCACGTTGCTGAGACATTTTCATGAGCTCTTCCCAGTCCCGCTGGAAGGGCTTGCTCTCACCACCATTCGTTTGGATTGCTGGCCGGAGATAAGCTAACGGGATCAGCCCCCTCCGCGGCATCCAGCCCTCTTGCGGGAGCCTCCCTGCAGGTTGCGCTGGTGGGACATGGCTTCCCAACCCCCCTCTGCAGATCTGGAAGGGGCAGGGGTCTTGGCGGGTGACCCCTCCTCGCTGCCATGCTGGGGACGTGGAGCCCACGCTGTGGGCAGGCTGCAGGGCAGCGCTCGTTTCTGACTCAGCTGAGCTGACGTGTGGTGGCTCCGGGCGGTGAATTCCGTGCTGAGATGGTTTAAATCCTGTCCTACCCTTCGGCTGTTTCGTTCTCGTGAGTCAAGGGAAGTTTATATCCATTGTAATAGCAGGCATTTGGGTTTTCTTCTGGTTTTTTACCCTCGTCTCATTGTGCCCAAAGTCCTCTGGCATTTCCAGAGGGAGGGCACTCTTCCAGGTACGGATGGGGCTCGCTCCTGAGATGGATGTTGTCTCAAGAATAGATACGCCGCTCTGGAACATTTTCTGATAAGTATTTTACAGGCTGAACTGCAGTCCCAAGCACCGGCGTTACTGGGAAGAGACATCCTTTCTGTAAGTAATACGCACCAGTGACACACATCCTCTGCTTTGATGGGAATTGATGTAATTACGGAAGAAAAACCCCTTTTCTGCCTTCAGCTGCCATCTCATACCTCTCTGACGGAGTCAGTGACCTTCCAAGCAATATTAGGAAGATGCCTGTACCGGCTGGGAATATCAAGCTGTCTCCCACAAGGAAAGGAAAGCTGTGGTGGGCTCCAGAGGAAAAGCAGTGGAAAGGGAGCACAGCGAGGACAGGGCAGGACCGGTGCCTGTCCCTGCGCCGTGCTTGTTGCTGTACCCCAGGTCACTCAGACGTCCCCCAGCAAGACCCCGAGGGCCTTCGGGAGCTGCTAGTGCTGTGCCGTGACACAGAGGTACCCAGAAGTTGGACATTTTAGGGGGTCAGAACTGGGGGTCACAGTACGTCTGTAGTGGAAGAGGAATAAAATATGTTGGTTTCTAATTCAGAATTGCCCGAAGCACCCATGTTCTGGCCTGGTTTCACCCGACTGCTGCTCACTGTTGTGGTCTGGGTAAGGACATGTTGTGTGGGAATCCACACAGGAGCTGAGAGCTCTCGAACCTCAGATGAAACCCGTTTTCTGGGATGCTGCATCCGTGCTCAGGAGCAGGCACCCCTCGCTCATTTTCCCTGCCAGGAGGCAGCAGCGGGGGCTGTATGTGTAGGCGTAAAGCGAGGCTCCCCCCCGCATCCCAAAATCGTTCATGTTCATGGTTTCAGCCAGGTAGCTGCAGGATGAAGTGAAGACTCTGCAGACTCTCCCCTCTCTACAGGAAAGCGATGAAGTTGGGTGGGGTGTTCCCCATGCTTGGTAAGCATTGGGAAGGAGGGATTTACCACCCTAAGCCCGGATAGAAAAACGGTGAGGAACACTGCCTGGGCTCGGTAACCCGGGAAAGGATGCCCTAGTGCAATCCCCGCAACTCCCAAGGGAGCCCTGGCATAACAGAAACAATCTCTGGCAAAGTCACCATGGAAAAAGGATCTGATCATCTTCACCCATCCCTGCTGTGGGTCTCCATGCTCTCCTGCCCCAGCTGCAGCCCCACACATCCCCCAGGCAGACTTCGGGAGCAGGAGCAGGCAAAGCAGCAGATTGTGCCTCTCCCCCTGCTCCCTCTGTGCTCTGCTTCCTGGAGGGGCTCTCACAAACAGCTGATTCCCATCTAAAATTTCTCCGGTTGCTGTCAGCTCCAGCCAAAGCAAACCTGGACCAACAGCAGGGCATTGAGCCAGCATCTCATGGCCACGTCCCTCCCCCATCGCTCTGTCCCACCCCAAACAGGGATACCACACAGGACACATCCTCCTTTCCACCCTTTCTCCGAGGAGGCTGGAGACCTTCCCGCTCTTTCGCCTCCGCTGGGTTGACTCACAGCTTCTTTCCTACTGTACTCCCTGGAGAAGAGTCTGGGATCCTTCCCCGAACACAGCAGCCTGTTGGCTTTTCACGTCGCCTTGCTTATCAGACAAATACCCCTCGGAAAGAGCCGTCTGCTGGCCCGTGCCGGCCTGGGCTCGGTTCTGCGCCCGGCTGGCTACCTGCTCAGCTGCCTGACGCGGGTAAGGCAGGTCAAGAGGTGAGAGCCCAGGCGCAACCGTTAACCGGGTTCAGATGGACCGTGGCTGAGGGATGGTAATCCAACCCAAAACCTTGGAAAATGCCTGAAAATGGGTTATCTGCCTTTGAGCAAACGTGGCTAGCTGAGCTAGCAAATAAGCTACTAATTGCTATCTAGCATTTCATGGTGGCTAATAAATACCTCATAAACACCAGAAATGATGTTTTCTAAATCAGTTCTGGAAATCCCCATTAATTATAGGATTCAGGCAAAGCGAATGACTTGTGGGTTACTGGGCTGAGTAAGTCATCCTTCCTGAGGAGAACCGTAAAAGCAGCCACACGAGGGACAGGAATGGGTTTCCAGCGAAGGGAAGGTGAGAGGTGTCTAAATCCTCCCCTGAGCCACCCCACAGACAAAGGTACGTGGGACACGGTGCCTGCCGCCGTGGGTGTGCCAGCACCCAAAACCGCAGCAAAGGTGGGTGAAAAAGGGAAATTGTTCCAAGTGGACACAAGCATCCCCTGGATTAACAGGGCTGGTGACAGCTTTTGTCAGGGCCTAGCCACGTGTTCGGCTGGGGTGCTGCTTGCGGGAAGGGGAGGTGTTCGCTCTGGGAAACACTCAAGTGCTTTACAGTGCGTTGGCATCAAGAGCCAGCATCCTGCCGGCCGTCCTTCCCTCGTGCCAAGAATGAGCTTACGGGGTCTGCCGCCGGCTATCCACTCGGACACAAGGCTTAAGGCCAGCTCCTCCGCCGGCATTAACTGGGAGAAGCGCATGGACTGTGGTGAACACAGGAATAAACAACCGCGGTAAAGCAGGGTGAGGTTTCTGGGGAGAAGTGAAAAGGCAGGATATCGCCTTGAAGAGGCTTTCGCACCGCCGGCTGGCCCTGAGCAAAATCAGTCTGTTCATAAAAAAGGGATTTTGCCTGGTCTGCTCACAGTGGCATGGCCACAGTTGGGGCTGGCGGCTGAGGTTGTTGAACTCTTGCAGAAACTGGATTTTGGGATAAGAGGAAAACTAATTTTGGCAATGCAGATCATGCTTTTGTCATCATTTTCTCCTTTTTGGGCATACTCCCTCTGATCCAGGGTTTGAGACCGCCCGTAAGCATATTGCTCTCCAGCTCCTGCACCAGCACAAGCTGGAGATTTATAGAGCTTTTAACTCACTGAACGCCTGCAACTGCATTTCCAAGGTCATCCTCTCTGGAGGGATCCCCTCCCTTTGCTCCGAAGGCAACCCCGGGGCTGGAGAGGCTGTGAGGAAGCGGGGAGCCTCGAGGGGGAGGCTACTGGGGGGCAGGCAAGGGAACAAGCTTCAGTCCTTGACCGATGCCGCTCTCCTTTGGTCTGAGCGGGGAACGGCACAGCTCCCGGCCTACATCCCCCCTGGAGGAAACGGCTCCCACTGCTGCCAAATGTTCTTTGTAATTATCCTACAAGCCGCATCAGTATACAGGCCGCACGTGTCCTTCCCTGCTCAGATAGTGCCTTGGTTTCATGACTCTGCAAGTTACCATCAGGATTCCGATCCAGGCTACCTTAACCTCCTCCACTCGGCTTTTATGGCTGCTTCCGGCGGCTCCGGATCCATTAGTGTCAATGTGGCGGAGCAACGTCCCACTGGGGAGCGATCCTTCACTTCCCTGGCTCCAACCTTTCTAGGAAGGGCTGTGAGAAATGCCCCCAAAGAGATTTAACTCCTTGGTTTACAGACCTGAGCTTGCCCCAGCCAGAAACTTGCCTACTCATCCCGGACCGCAAGCATCCCAGACAGCATCGCCCTTCTGTGACTAGGATGTAATTACGGCTTTCGAAGGCACGGGTTATTAAGCACTGTGTGTTGGGATAAGCTGTTATTTCTTGGAGAGTTTAGCCTGGGAAAGAGACAGTCACCGCCGGTCTGCCCAGGGGCAGAGGAGGAGCAGGGGACCGAGTGGGCAAGCTGGCTGCCGGAGGCAAGATGCCAGATCCTGAAGACACCCCGCAGCCAAGGGCATCCCCCGTTTTCAAGTCTCCCAGTTGGAGCTGAGCAGTTAACATGGGCGTTTGCCCCCTTGCTCTCCTCCCGCGGAATGTCCTGGCAGCACAGCACCCTTTGTCACACTCTGAAATGGGTGTATCCCGTGTTTCTCAGCCCTGGCTGCAGCTTCCCCAGGGCCCTCGTCCGAGCGTGCTGGCCGGGGACCACCCTCTCCCCCTGAGGCAGCCGATGGCCATCCGGGGACCAGCGGCCTTTTGTGTGCTTCCAGCCGGGAAGCTCCGCTCCAAGCCCAAGGTCATGCTCAGAAAAACCCCATTCTAGCGAAAAAGAGACGAATTCTCATCCGGGCAATGCAACGTGCCCTCTTGGCCACAGTCACAGGGACGGTTTTAATTGTCAGAGTGGGAGATGCTGTTGGTACGAGCAAACGCTGCCCGTCCCCGGGGAACTGGGGCTTGACAAACCGCCAACCGGACAAATGTTGGACCTCCGCTCCGAGGCCGGTGCCCTCCGGCCCCCCCAGGCTCTGTGGGAGTGTGCCCGGCAAAGGCAGGGGGGCACTCGCCCAGGTTTGCCATGACCCGCTGCCAATTAAGGTGTCCTCATTAACCCATTAACGGGCCAGGGCCAGGCCTGGGTAGGTCCAGAGACTGGTGT